>NW_023503616.1:3601337-3901448 GCF_014529535.1 Bradysia coprophila
CAATTCGAATTTCAGATGTCCTTCTGCTTCATTGATACAACGAAATTATGCAAGATCTGGTTATCACCGTGTTCTACTTATTTAGAATTAGATTTTTGAACTTTTGTTTGAACTACGATAAATATGAATAAAATGCATTTTACAACCATCGTTTATCTTCCCTTTTGATCGCCTTGTGGCCGATGTATTGTTGTTTCCACTTTGAAAAAGCCACGGTTTCACTGCGAAATATTATTACATTAACCGATACCAAAAACATTTGTTCTACGACTTTAATTTTTGAGTTGAGAAGAAGCCTTAACGAGGGTGAACCTAGTGCATATCCCACATCGTGGAATCAAAATTGTTTTCTTGATTAGTTCCTGTTTCACCAACTCACATATGTAAAAAAAAAATCAGTTGTCAATATAAGTGGATACAGTGCCTGGATGCAATGTATCGAGAAATTCCAATTTCTATAATTCACGTATTTTGGTTAGACAGAATTGATAGGACAGATTATCGGGTAGATCAGGAGAACAATTTTTAGGTCGACTTACTATTTTCAAATAATTCATGGAGTAAAATTTTAGAATTTTTGGTTCGTTTCGTCAGTCTGTCCTTTACAAAAAAAAATCTATGAGACGCCTTAAGGCTGTATCAAGTTAGTTTTACTAACTATTATCTCGTAAATCCTATAAATAATAGAATTCGTTCGAAAAAACGTTATTTGGGGAACTTACAAATTCGATGATTCTCCAAAATTTGATGGGTTGACATACATTGTGAAAAATCAACTCCATTCATATCTGGGACCTTGGGTATGGTCGAGTGGGGTGTCAGTGGATAGAGCTTGAGGTAAGCTATAAAAGTCCAGGTTAGAGCTTCCTGCTACTAACTTTCCCAGTCGCCCAGAGCCTTTCAAAAATTTCGGGTTTTTCGAAGTTTTTCACTTGTTGCGTCGGCTGGGTGGGCCGAACATCGGCGTTTGTTGGTCAATAATATTCAGCTCATTGACCTTCATAAACGTGCACAATTTGACATTATTCACACCTCGCATGTTGGATAAAAAACGATTTTCGCGACCACTTTGGAGAAAAGGTTTCTAAGTGCCATGACAACCCAACAAAAAATTTTCGGGAAAAAAGTTGTTCCACGATATTCTCAGAATTGAATCGATTGGATCGCCGTCGGCGTGAATCCCGACTGTTCGAAGTTTTGGCGAATTCACTCTTAACCGATACGAAAAACATTTGTTCTATGACTTTAATTTTTGAGTCTGAGAAGAAGCCTCAACGAGGGTGGACCTAGTGCATATCGCACCGGAAAATCCGGAAAATGTTTAGCTCTCTGGTAGGGCAGGGCCTTCAATAAAAAATTTTATTTTTAAATTTCATTCGTCATTTGAATTCAGTATACCTTAATTTTGACACCAAATTGGATGTTCTACGATGTGTGACGCCCGAGATGTACACTAGGTATTGTTAGGGTAATTTTTTAGGGCTCAAAAATGAAAGTCGTAGAACAAAACTTTTTCGAATTGGACCGTTTAAAAAAATTTGCAATATATGACTTTATGAGTGATTCAACTAATGAAAATGATTTTGAATCACATTGCTCTAGGTAAATGGACTACATAAACACAAACCAGGCAGTTCGACCTGGCGAGAAATTTTTTACTAGAAAATCAGTCGAGGATGGAATGAAAGGGTGCCAGAAATCCTATTATAAAAATCAAACGAACGAATGAATAGAGGACGTCAGTCTTATTCTTACGAAAAATCATGAGAGCGTTATACCGAAAAAAAAATTGTTGCAAATCAGGTGATCTTAAGTATATTTGGTGTCATATCACTCCGTTGGAATAATTCACCACTTCCAAAATCTGTTACCACTTTTTATCGTCTAGCGTCTGATGGCAGATCTTTTACTTCTTTTGTTTTAGCTGAAGGTTTGCTGTATAAGACCGTTTTAGCCATATAGGTCAAATTTGTCGTAGTAGTTCTTGTTGTTGTTGATAACAGATGATTACAACACAGCAAAATTTCTTAGACAATTTATTGGATTTTCTCAATTTACATTTTAGACTTTGATAAATTAAGCCATATTTCATAAGGTACTGGTATAGTTATACATACAAGAAAAGGAAAATTATTTCATTATTACTTCCAAACACTTCAACCTACACAACACAAACAGTACATTTAAATATATACAACGGCGAGTCGCCTCATTTTTATTTTCTATTTCGTCTGTTGCGTTTCGGAGGTCGTTCGTCTTCGTCTTCATCTGTAAACGAAAACAAAAATAGGTCTAGAAACTATTGTTACGGATTGGTTAGTAAATACATACCGGAACTACTCTCGCTTTCGACAACTTTAGATTTGGCCGCTCGTGCTGGAGTTCTCTGTGGGCGTCCAGAACTACGACCTCTTGCCGGTCGTTCGTCTTCATTGTCATCTGAATCGGAATTAGCAGCGGCTGCATTTGTATTTCTCTTCTTCGCAGGCACCTTTTTCCCACGTCGACCCGGTATGGCTTTGGGTGGCGGCATCGCGGCTCGTTCATCTTCGTCATCGATAGAACCTTGTTGATCCCCATCGTTGATTGTGAAACAGGCTTCGATGCGTTTTTGAAATTCCAAAGTGACGGATTTCACTTCCGGCTTTGCAAACTTTAATGTGCTGCTGATGATCGATTTGAAGCAATCATACACCTCATCGATTTGGACTTTATCCTTGAAGCAAGGAATGTTTTCCATCAGCTTTTTGATGGTCTTCTCCGTATAGTTCAGCAACGACAAACAGTATCCAATGTCACGCCACTGTCGTTCCTCTTTTGTTACTTTGAATCGAAGACACAGTTTTTCCACCAAGCTCTCCACTTGTTTATCTTTGTTTATTAATCCAATGATGTACTTCATGATGATTCGGTACTTTTCCTCCTCAACCTCGGAGTTCGGATCGCTCAGCCGTGATATAATGTCTGGCAGTACATTGTACAGTATGTTCGATTTGTTAGCAATTTCTCTGAAAAACTGCTGCGTGCTATTTTTGATTTCGTCATTCGAATCAACAATGCACATAGCTAGGGCCGATATTTGCCCCTTGACACGTATCATTTCGTGTAGAATTAGGTACGAAAGAACTTTTACAGCGGTCAATCGCAATTCATCGTTTTTGTCGTTCAGCGTCGAATAGAAATGCGCGATCCAGGGTGCGATAACGTTGGGGAATCTGAACGTAAAATCGGATAGGCCAATGATGATGTTGCATTTCATTTTGATATTTTTCGTTTGATTCAAAATGTTCATGAGAAACTGAAGGTTCGACGAGCAGAATTTCGACGAAGCCGACATGAATCGAATCATTGACAGGCAAGCCGCTTGTTGAAGTTCATTATCTTGGTATTTGCCTGGATGTTTAAGTACTTCAACGATTACTGGGACGAATTTTTTCAGCATTCCGTGCGTAGAATACAACAATTCATCTTCACAGACAGCAGTGATTAGTTCAGCTATGGAATCCTCAGCCGATGCTCCAACTAACATGTCGTCCGGCTAGAAATAAGGAATTCAGATGTGACGCCTATTTACACATAAGAAACAATATTTTACCTCCTGCTGTGGTTCCGCAGCGGAATCGGATAATCTCTTCAAAGCGTCTCTGGCTGACGTATTCAAGTTGCTGGATCGTTTGCTTTTGTTCTTATTATTCTGACTCTTCTTTTCCTCCATCAATTCCTGGCGATATTTCATATTGTTGTAAACGTCGATGTCGAGAAAGCTGACCTCGTTCATTACAACGAGACCGTAGCAAAAAATTAACCGAGTCAAGATAAACGTCGGTACTTTGAACACTCCATTGCTTATTACAGATTGAGAGTCTGTGTCAGTTGACTTGATTTTGTCAGAAATCTGCAGCACTTTTTGCGACAACTCCGTTAATATCGCCTGACACACCGTATCTGGTTGCTGGCTCATTTTGTAAATGAATTGAAAAAACGATGACCCAACGTCGTCGAAACTTTCCAGTTTCGGAAAGAAAAATATTTTCTTAAACATGTCAGCCGCTTCCGTTACCATTTGATGGTCCATATCGAGACGTTTGTAATACTTGGATGAATTCTGTTCGATGGTGTGCATAAGAAACTTTAAGCAAGACGAATAATATCGTGGATCGTGCAGGCCGCGGTCACCAAAACCGATCATCTGAATGGTGTCGATATTCGATCGGGCGATCTGCGATTTTCCACTGAAAAGTAGGAATAAAGTTTTGAATCATCTGTTATCGACAACACTGCAAATAAGCGATGCTGTCTTGCTGCTCTTTGACTAATATTGCAAAATGTGCGTTTAACAAATGAATTAAAATATTTTCTTTCAATCTGTAGAACATTCTTAGCTCAATGAAGTAGTAGATGAGTATGCCATCTGTAAAAGGTTCGCAACAGGCAAACTTTGACCTGACCTTAAACCTGAATTTTTCCGTCAATTTCAGATTTATTGTGGGCTCGAATTGGGGTTGAAAAACTATTGAATCATGAATTTCTGGTTTACAAGCTAAGTATTACTGTGCACTAGATCTAGTTAGGTCAAAATCAAACCTAAACTAAAGCCTGGCCTGTTCCGAACCTCATATAAAATTGACAAAGAAAAGTTATATTACCTTGATGCCATTACCAGAATCAGCAAGCATAAATGGGCCTGATTTTCCGTCGTATTTTCCAATTTCTTTGTAAACCTCTCAAATAGCACAGTAATGATAGCTGCGTCTATGTTACCCATTTCGATCCATTCTTTCATCAAAACCGAAAAGGCTTGTACTTGTCCAGCATCAATTCTTGCCAGGAAAGCACATAAGTTGTCCACAACCTTAACGGAATGGGCTCTGTCGAACGAAAACGAAAAAGTTGAAAAAAATGTTTGAGGATTTCACTGGTCCGTTGGAAATAACTTTTACCTTCCTTGCTGATCAGTGACGAAAAGAACTCTGTTAAATGCCTTTGCTACAGCTTCTTTCTTCTCAACGTCACCCGACCAAACCAAAGGCAACATCTTCATCATTCCCGATTCGGTGTTCTCAATGCCGAACAGATAGGCTGTGGTAAAGAACTCAATTGCTTCGTATACATCACTTTGTGTCTTTGAGTACAAAAACGTCTCGATTTTCGGCAGTACATGGGCTACCGTATTCGTGAATGCGATAGAATCTTCCAGGAACTTCATGACTTGATCTTGCAGAGTGTACGCTTGGGTCTGTGGATTCGGAATAAAATTGTAGTCACTGTCGCTAACGGAACATCTCCATAAAACTTACGAAATCGTCAATCGGAACGAACAGATAAGAGTTGATAAGTGCAAGATAATAGGCACATTGTTGTTCGAAAGGCATTTCCATTCTGAAATTTAACCACGAATGCACAATGAAAATGATGAAGGCATACGACAAGGGAAATTTTACCTTTCAGCAGCGTTTCCTGCTTTCGCATCAGCAACCTTTAATAGCAAAACAGCTTCTTGATATTTTTCCTCGTTGATCAAGTCGTTGATACGTTGAACATGATTTTCGATGTTTTCATCAGTGGGCTCATTTTGAGTACCTAAATTTTGTTTGTTTAGCAAATTCCGAATAGAAAGCACGACAACGACTCACTTTGGCTAAGCACCTCTTCGATAATCGGCTTCAGTATCGAAGACAGCTCCTCCCACCCAGCTTCAATATCCAAACGCTTTTTCGACATTTCAACCATTTTTTCACGCAATTCCAGAAACTTTGCATTTTCCTTCTCGTATTTCTCCTTGAGTTCTTGTTGCGACAGTTTGCTTGAAAATGGATTCGTCTCCAAAAATGCCTTGATCAACAGGACAGAACTTTTGCGGACAGTGTTGGTTCGATCTTCCAATCGATCTGCAGCTGCTTGAAATATTCGCTGATGCCACGCCAACGGAACAGCATTCTCGCCTTTCATATGGGTAAAAATTTGTAGAACCTTGGATCGTACATGTGCGGAAACGTCCATGACGTGATTGAGCAGATCTTCGAGGTATTCGTCGCGTGACTCCTTCAATTCCTCGGATAAATCTTCGGATGCCATTTCAACAGTGACTACATCGCCCATTAATTGAAGAACACAGATCCGTACGACATGGGACTAAAAACAAAATTTCCAAACAAATTTAGTAATTTTCGAAGCAACTTCACGTTGTCTGACAATAATTTGCATACCTCCACGTTGAGCAGATCTTCGGCCAACTTAGCTAAATGCGGAACTAAAAGCTTAGAACCGACCGATCCCAATTCAGTCAAAAAAGTACTGAAATGTTTGGCAATTTGTGAATCACTGTTCGCCTCTTGTAATGTCTCCACCAGATCCTTGAGTAATACTGTAGAAATGGTTGATATTCCGAAATCATCGTTCAGCAAACAAATTCCGTTGGCAATCGGAACAATTGCAATTTCTTTGTCACGTAAAATCTGAATGATTCGCACGGGAAATGTCAACGCATGATTGTATCGTTTGATTGCGATGCCGAATGTCTGAAATACTGTCGACTCGACACGCTTCTGTTTAATCCAGGGTGTTTCCAAAGTTTGGTACGCTAATTCACAAAATTTGCTGAAAAATGCAGCAGATAAATCACAACACCGTACCGGATGGGTTATTGACACAATGACTTACTTAACGAAATTTTCCTCCGGAATTGACGTGTGCCACAAATTTTCAATCGGCAATTGGACGATATTGTATATTTGTGTGATACTTCTGTACCGCTTATCATCCCACTCATAATTCATCTCATTTCCAGTCGACTTTTTGTTCGTTTTTTTCACTCCAATTGGATCATCTTTGTCGATACGTTTGTCGATAACTCTGATCAATTCGATTTTCAGAAACAGAACCATTTTCACTAGATTCAGATAGGAATTTCGCTCGTTTTCTTCATTTTTCTGTAGAAAGGTTGTGAGTAACTGTCCCAATTTATCAATGGTGCTGAACAGCAGATCGACTCCTTTGATCAGCAAGGGTATGCTTGGCGCACTAATACTCTCTGCTTCACCTTTATCTATCAGCGAGTAGAACGTATCAAAATGATCGAATATGTAGAATGGTCCATTTGTAATGAACGATGTTCGGGCCGCTAAGATGAACCAAACATTCAGGATTTAGAATTTAAAAATGAAATTGTTATCAACAACTTTTTTACCTTTCAAAAGATCCGTTAAATCTCGAGCGTCATGGACTTTTCTCACAAAATAATTATTTCCGTTCGAATTTAGCAAGTCTGAATAACCTGTCGGTATTTCGAAGCAAAAATCCATTTTCGTTCTTTTTTTTTATCGGCAAACTTTTCGATTTGGTAAATATTTCTTATTTTTTTGTTTTGTTATTCAATTTTACAGATTATTAATATACCAGCGACCAGCGGTGTTATTTTTTTTATTTTTCATAGTGTTGGCTACAAGGGCTACAAACTGTCATTCACACGATTTTTATTAGAGAATTGATTGTTAGACGGCGTCACCATCGCCCAACGAGGTTCGCAGGTTTAGAGCGCCTTTCATTTGAAATATTATATTCGAATGACATGTTCTATTAGTCTGTAAGGCTCTTCGGTCAAATTGAAGAGACTTTACAAAAAGAAAATCTATGAAAATAGCACTTCTCACTCAATATCACATCCAAATCACATCCACTCTGAACTTAGTCAAACATGGTTTAACGAAGAAAATCGTTGTCAAAGTCGTAACATGAGTATTGTTTTAGAAAGGTCAAATCATCAACACAAAAATTTAGTGTCGGTCGTGAAAAGTGTAATAATTGCAGTGATTTCGATGTGATTTAATTCAAATTTTGTGCGGAGATGTGCTTTTTGTGTTTTTTTAACGTTACAATCAACGGTTTACTTAAAATATTCGTCGAAGCCAACGAAATTATGAAAAATTATGATTTGATTTGAAACATTTTATTTATCAAAAGATTACAGAATTTACAAAACCAAGTAATCAGACTGATAAAATCATTACGGTGCCAACATCGATTAACTGTGATGTAGCACGAAGAAGCAAACCGGAAGTGGAAGCAACCCAGTCGACCCGTCAAAATTGCAATCCACCTTATGCTTGTAGTACGAATGAATTGTGTGTCATGAGTTGCTGCAACGACGAGAATAGCCAGTAACGATCCTTCATCGTGAGGAGGACTTCACCCTGGAACGAAAAATCTCACGAGAATCACTGGTTCTAAAAACGTCTATAAATCTTTCAAATTCTCTACATGCCTCAGCAATCGGCTCATGATAGCCATAAAGAGTTCTATGGCGCGGAGGACGAAAAACATTAAAGTGACGCAAACCGTACGGGTGGTCAGGCATATGACGATACGAATCAAATATCGTAGTCAACTTCGGCGAGTTCACTCTGGCCTTCAGCACATCATACAAGAAAAACACACGCGCGTTCCTCCTCCTAGTGGACAGCCGCTCAAGACACAAAACCCTCCGATGCTCGTCATACGGGGGAAGCTCATAGTTCCGATTTCTCCTTACCGAGTGCCTTAGAGCATACAAAACAAACCTCTTCTGTACAGACTCAATGGTGTCGCTGAGCTCAACACCAGAAGGAGACCAGACCACGGAAGCGTATTCAAGATGAGACCTGACATGCGCATTATAGAGACTCGTCAAACATTTCACATCTTTGAAATCAGAACATATTCTCTTTAAGAATCCCAGCATAGAATATGCCTTCGCAACTTTCACGCTAATGTGGGGCTTAAAGGTCAGCTGGGAATCCAGCAACACACCAAGATCGGTCATCTCAGACACCCTCGTCAGAACAACATCACCAACTGAGTAGTCAAAAGCCACTGGGTTCTTAATCCGATAAAATGACATAACCTTACACTTGGAAACATTAATAGTCATAAGATTGCTAAGGCACCAATTCGCAAAAGCATCAATGTCACTCTGAAGGTCAACAGCGTCGGATAGACCATTGACGACGTGGTAAAGCTTAAGATCGTCGGCAAACAGTCCACAGTCAGCTCTTACGAGAACATTCGTAACATCATTAAAATACAAAATGAACAGAAGAGGCCCAAGATGGCTACCCTGAGGAAGGCCTGACGTGACTTCAAACGACTTAGATAAGTGGCCCATGACTTTGACAAATTGAACCCGGCGACGGAGGTAGGACTCAATCCAGTCCAACAAACACGGCTGTACGCCCAACTCACTAAGTTTCCGAAGAAGGTAGCTGTGACGAACCTGGTCGAATGCCTTCTGAATATCAGTGTATGCTACATCAACCTGGGACTTAGACTCAACGGCACGAAGTGCACTGGTCACAAACTCTAAAAGATTGGTGGTAGTGGAGCGCCCCTTCAGAAAGCCGTGTTGTTTCACAGAAATTTTATCACCCAGGTCATCTACCATCCGTCTACACACCAACGACTCAAACAGCTTTCCCAGAGTAGTCAGTATCGCAATACCTCTGTAGTTGGAAACGTCTCTCCTAGAACCGTTCTTATGAACCGGCGTCAAATAAGAAGATTTCCACAGAGAAGGAAACGTACGAGAACTAAGAGACAAGTTGAAAATCCGATGCAGAGGTGAAAACAGCGAGGCAGCACAACTTTCTATCAGAAGCGGCGAAACGTCATCTGGACCATCACCCTTATTAACATCAAGGCTCTGCAGAGCTTTAAGCACTTCGGCTTCATCCAGCCGGTAACTGAAAACATCCGCCATCTTATCAACACGAAAGGCCGACGGAGGGTGAACGTCAGGAACGTAAACTGACTGGAAGAAATTACTGAAAAGAGAACAAATTCCTTCAGGATCATCGGCCACTTCATCACCTAAGTACATCGAAGCTGGCAGACCTTTCGTCTTCTTCTTCGAGTCAACAAACTTCCAAAACTTTCGGGGGTCATCCACCAGATCAACCTGGAGCTTACGAATATAGGCGTCATAGGCATAACGCTGCTTCGTTTGGAACTCCTTGTTCAACGCACAATACTTAAGCTTATCCGACGGGTCACTCGAGCGTGCAAGCTTCTTGAACGCTCTGTTCATCCTGTTCTTCAAATTGTCGATCGCATTCGTGTACCACGGTGGAGCATTCGTCGACCTTTTGACTAAAATCGGAACAAACCGCTCGCAGCCTTCACGTAGCACCGACTGAAACGCGTAAACTGCCTCGTCAACATTCGATCAGAGCGAGAAAACCGAAGACTAGTTATAATACCTTACCTTGGAGTACTTGTCAAAGTATTTGCTTCTCTTTCAACGTGGTATGTTGAGAGCGAGAGGACAGAAGACCAGTTTATTTTAACGCTTTAGTTTAAATGTGTGTACGTTTCCGGTGAAACAAACTAGTGCTAAAGTATCCACTATTGAGGAGCTTTACGATAATACCTTTAGCCGGATGGGTGTCACATCCCTTATTTCGACCGCACTTACGGCGGGAATTATCTGGTCTATTACTTCCATCGATCAAAGTATTTTTAATTGCTGACGTCAAATCTTGTAATTCATTTTTTTTAAACATGCATTTTACTAAATAAGTGACCATAATTACCCAGAGCTTGTCATTATTTTGGTCGTCAATATTGATAACAGATGAATAGCCGTATGTGACAGGTATGTAAAGGGTTGATCGCGGTGAATATTGTCACCAGGAAATTAGGCGAAGACTATTCTCACTAGTCAAAATTTTCCTTGTCCTAGCATTGCAATGCAGAACCTCTTGCAGGCTTCAATAGATCAAATTATATGTCTTAACAAACTACGATAAACAGAACCAACAAAAATGATTATAATAAATAACTCTGGTACCGTTTAACAGAAAGAAAATTTTAGACAGCATCCGAATTAGTTTTTATATTAATAGAGCCCGCTTCAGATTAATACAAACGTTTACGCCATTTTAGATTCAACGATTATGTTTCTACCTTATCCCAAATATCCAGACAATGACATCACCTTCTTTTGTCGTCGCTGTCGATTGTTATTAATCATATGTTCGCTGCAGAGAGGACAAAGTTTTTTTTTCTGAAATCATTTTTGTGAAAATCGGATCGATATTTTAATTTTGTGTGTTAATCGTTTTTGTGTTCACTGTGTTTTTCATTAACATCGACAATCAGTACTATAATACCGTCATTTAAACAACAGTCGAGATGAGTGGTCAAAGTCAACCTTCAGCATGTACAACAAGTTCGTATAAATGTTTGAACTGTGATTTCTTGCCATTTTCTCTACTTTGCAACAAAAATTCCCGTAATATGAAGGATCAGTTCTACATAGAGCAAATTAGCCCAAACCAAAACAAAAACTATTGGTTGATTATTAGAGCTAACCCTACAATTTTCTTCATTTCAGCGGTCCTCCCCAATTGTGACGATGACGTTATAATAATTGAGCCGGAGATTCCTGTCATTGATTTGTGCACACCATGCCCAGATACCAATAAACGGTCGAGACCAGAAGGATTGCGGAATCGTCAGTTGGTTGTTACGCCTAAGCTTGAGGCGGAGGCCCAAATAACACAATCCAGTAGTGATAGTATAAGATGCGCCATTTGTTTACTTTCACTTTTGAACCGGAAACCTCAAGCAACCCAATGTGGCCATGTATTTTGTGGTCAATGTTTAAGACGGGCATTGATCTTAAAAAAGGAATGTCCTATATGTAAAAAGTTTACCTGCTCATCCCATACAATTCATCTTCACATTTGATTTCTATCTTTTGGAAAATTGATATTTTGTAAAATTTTTTGTCTTTAACGCTAAGTAGATAATGTGGATCATTCGAATTTATTTATTTTTACTTTTTTACTTCCCGATGAATAAATGCTGTTTAAACTGAATTGACAAGTCATCTATCTTTACAAAAATACGGCAATGCCTATACTTGTGATTTCATCGGCATCCATCTATGGCCTCCATATTTTCTATATTAATGCTAGAAGCAGTGCTCTGACTGTCAGAGTCTGACATGATGCTATCATCCAGATCAACCCACTTCAAGCGTTACACTGTACCGTTTCAGTACTCTATTTAGAGTATCGCTCATGCCTGAAGTGCGTTGTCCGCGACTGTTACAGACGACAATCATTTGATTAGTATTACTATTGGTTCTATTACTTCCATCGATCAAAGTGTTTTTAATTGGTTGATTTCAAATCTTGTACTTCAATTTTTTAACATGCATTTTACTATATAAAGGACCGTATTACCCAGAGTTTGCATTATGTTTGTCGTCCTTATCGATAACAGATGCAGGGATTCCACGGAAAATTTAAAGTAAAAAAGTGGAAAAGTGAGTAAAAATAACGAAAATAGTTGCTAGAAATAGTTGATTTTCTGATGAAAAAGTTGGTAAAAAAGTGAGTTTTTAGGAACTTTTGTACCTTCTCCTACGTGAAGTCAAGGGCTTTACCACGCGTTTGTTTCTCCTGTATGAAGCATTAGAATCGGAGATAACTTTAATTTCACCAAACCAGATGGTTTTTAGCGATGTAGCAAAATTAAATGAAGATTATAAATATAAAGCAAAGGAGACATGGATACGTCTGAATCCTATGCCGACGAACAAAGGCTCTATAGGTATAGAGCCTTTGCGACGAATCATCATTTACAAAAACCTGAAGCGTTACTTCGTTCGTTACTTCAATACTTTAGATTTGGTTGCAGAAAGTGGCAAACATTAAAGAGAAATCAGTAGATAGAAAATGCCTGATTCTCCTGACAGTCCAAACAGAAACTGTCTCAAAAATACGTATACCTTCTATAGAAGGTAAAAATTTCTATCTGAAATTGGTAGAAGAATTATGTACAACAGGAGATGTTAGGTCGACGAAATTTTCGCTGAAGCATTGCGTTAAGGAAATTTAATGAGAGATGAACGTTAGGAACTTTTTAAGGATCATACCTCTAGGGTAAAGTTTTGTTCCTGTAATTTGTATTTCAATTTAACATCCATCCACAAAATGCTGACTGCAATATAGTGAAGCCTAAGCCTAAGATTCTTTAAGTGAAATAAAAATATTGCGCAAGTGCCTCAGGTGGAAGTTTTTTGTTTTAAATTAGACACTTTTAAGTTAGTAGCAAATTCTGAAAAATGTTATAAATTTCAAAAATGTTGAGGTTGAAGTTTTTGGATGTTTTGAAAATTTACTTATAAGAGCCTGACTTATAATTTGAAAGCGTCTTGCTTATAGCGTACACCTTCCACCTTATACGTCAATTAAGTCATTTGTGCAATCCTTTAAAAAAATCGAAAAGAAGATGCACTGTCAGTTAACTCCTTCAACAAGTGACGATGATTCGATCATTATTGATAAGGATTCCAAAGGGTACGTTAAAAGAAATTGCAATATACTACTTAAAAAAATTAATTTCTAATTGTTGTATTACTGGTAGATAGAAAATAATAATTTACCGATAGAAAAGTGTAACTGATCGATAAAAGATAACAAACAAACGGTAAATTATTACTTTTTTATCAATAAAATGTTATCGGTACTTTTGAATATTTTTATTGGTACTCAGGAACTCGCTATCGCATCGGTAGTTTATAATTTTTCTATCGGTACCTCTTCTTTATAGGTAATTTATTTATTTTTTTCGGTAAAGTTGAATTTTTTCATCGGTCGAATACAATATCCCAAAAATATAGCTATTGATGCATAAATGCAAATACGCAGCGGAGATACGTAGATTCATCTCAGATAATACAAAAGTACAAAAACATAAGAAGTAGATGCGGAGCGGCAACACGACGTTTCTGTGTGCTCTACAGGGTACTTTCGTATAATGCCTTTTGCAAGGTAGTAGAATTTTCATAGAAGAAAAAAAGGAAATTTTCTAGCGCCGCAGGCGAAACTTTCTAATTCTAACATTTTCTAATCTATTTTCATTGATTTAAAAAAAAAGTGAGTAAAGGGTCTGAAAATAGTTGAAAAAAGTGAGAAATAGAGCAAATAGTTCCTCACTTTTTCAGATCTTGAAAATAGTTGGAAAAAGTGAGAAAAGTGAGTGCGTGGAATCCCTGCAGATGAATAGTCGTATGTTACAGGTTACAATGGAAGGATTATTGTATTCTGTAAGGTCGGTATGTACTGAAAGATTTTAATCCAGTCTGTATGGAAAATGTTTTTATCAAATCAAGTAATAGATTCCTAATAATTGTTGTCTGTGAAACATTAGGTCAAAGTTCGTTAGATACATTTGTAATATTATAATACAGTTATAATACAATTCTCTCCATACTCCATTCTCTCTCAAACACTCTCGCAGTCTAAATTCAGATCAGTTTTGCAACTGTTAAAAGCAAAAATTCCAAATCAGATGAATACATGAAAATTGGCGCCATATATCCGAAAAAGTCAACATTCAATTTTTTATAATTGATAAACAATCATGACTAAAAGAAAAACTCAGCCTAAAAATAAGCTCGAGGCTCCTGTGAATGGTAAATCATCGAAAAAACGGAAAGTCTTATCGGAATTGTAAGTGTTACACAAAACGAGGACTGCAGCATGACAAAAACAGAATATTATTTGTTGTGTAGGGATGTTGAATGCCGCACGGAAACTAGAGCTGCAAAACGGCGTAGACTGAATAATGCTGAGATTGATTCAGGTCCAACCGATTCAATTGTGTCTGATGTTAAGATCAAACAAGATATCGACGAGGTTGACAAAGTGGTGGTTTCTGCCGACATAGGCATGGATGATGTAAAGGTAAACATGAACACAGACCTTGTAACAGCAGCGAAACTCAACATCAGCAAGTCAGCTATCGATATACTGAACATGAAATCTTTAATGTCTTCATTTAATGGTGACAATCCGGACCAATTCTTCGAACATTGCCGGCAATTTGTGAATTCTTCTACCATGGCTTCGGCGGAAATTTTGACGATTGACCAGGCAGATACGCCACTGTGGTTTGAAATGCGCTATGGAAGGATCACTGCTAGCAGGGTTTGTGACAAATTGTACTTCTTTGACGCATAATTGAACATTTTGATTCATTGCAATTAATTCTCAGATTTATCAGGCATCACGCTGCAAAACCAAAAACGGAAGTCTAGTCGACTCAATTATGGGAAAGCGGAGCGGATGGTCATTTGCTATGCAGCGTGGCACAAACCTCGAAGATCAAGTATTCAATATTCTCAAAAACGAAATGCACTTGCAAGGACACAAACTCAAGCAGTGCGGATTATTTGTGGACGAGAAATTACCACATTTTGGTGCGTCGCCCGATGGAATTGCTGACGATTTTGTTGTCGAAATAAAGTGTCCAGCAACGGCAAAAACCTATTCCGAATACATTTCCGTGGAAACACTGCAACGGAGGTATCTGGCTCAGATTCAGTTGCAGATGCACATAACGAAACGTAAAAGGGCGCTATTAGGCGTAGCTGATTTAAATTTTGAAAAAAATAAGAAAGTTGTAAAGGTATGGATTGACTATGATGAAAATTATGTCAAAGAATTGATTGACGATGCAAACGCCTTTTGGATACAGGCCGTGTATCCTTTACTACGACGAAAACATTTCAATAAATAAACGATTGAGATTGAAAGTAAGTCTGATGTTCGACTCCTCCGTATACAAATCATCAATTTTAAACTCTTAAAGAGAATTTAAAGGGACATTTACCATTTACCATGACTGCAACTATAGTTGGAATGACGGATCCATCTCGCCTTTCATATCTCTTTCTTAATATCGAATCGCTTTCGTACCAATTTTTTTAATCAGATTGTTACACAAGACAAGGGTTTTGGCTCATCATAAGATTAAGTTGGTCAGAATTAATTGCCGTCGTCGATTGTATGGTAAGTACAGTTGCCCTTTGTCAATCTATAAATCCTTTGGCTTTCATGACAGATTTTATGATTTACTTTCCCTATGATCCGCATTAGTAACTCAAAGTCAATAAACAAAAAACTTAGTTAGTCGTAAGAATTTGAGCTGAAGTCCGCAGCGGAACTTCCACACACCACTCGTTCAGACGGTCGTCATGCTGGTCTGAATAATATTGACATCAGTTATATCACTTAAGAAAATGTTACTTCCTGAACCTATTTCTTCTCTGTTTAAACAAGAGGAATACCTCGAAAGAGCCACAAAGTTTCTTTTATATGTATAGACATTAGATCTTCACATAGATGGCATAGTTATAACTATCGGCATTGCAATTTATTTCCAAAAGATGTAGCTTTCGGCATAATCATGTGTGTCTATGCTGACGGCTGTATCACCTGTTATCGACAGTCAAAAACAAGCAAGAAGCTATGAGTTATTGCATTTACGTACATTAAATTATGGTTTTAAACAAATTATGTGAAAGATTGTGTTTCAATCTGTCGAAAATACTTAGGTCAAAAGTCTAAAGAGTTGTCACATTCGACAGTTTTCTTGTAATAAACCTCTCAAAAGCTAAAATATGAATACACTACCCACAGAGCTAATCTATAATATTATATCATTTCTACCACTCATTGACCGTGTCAAATGCGAATTAGTCAATTGGAAATTCAATTCTATTTGCAAAGATTTGTGGCTTCAACAAAAAAGTATCGACGACAACGAACTTCCTCCAGTAAAGTGGATCACAGAATTTCAAACCATTCAACCAGATCCGTCTGATCAAGCCAGATTTAATTTTGTACGATGGCAATTCACACTTAAATGTCCGCGAATCAAAAAAATTGTAATTGATAATGATAAGATGAGTTCAGCGTATTTCATTCAACGACTTCCTCACATCGAACACATTATTGTAAGCGAATGTTGTGGTGATTTCACCATTTTAAATGAAGCTAAAAGTTTGAAGACAATTGCTTTTGAGAGGAGCGATTGCAATGAATACAAAGTCATACAACATTTACCCAGCAGCATTGCATCCATCGTAGGACCATCAATATGTGATCCGTGGGTGGACAAATGGGACGAGTTTTTCGAACACTCCGATTCTCATCGATTTCAAAACTTAACGACTCTGACCGTTGTTATAAGTTTACAGACAGAAAGTCAATTAAACAATATTCTTACGTTAGACCAGCTGATGCATATCCGATTTTTGATGGGAGACGATTACGAGAATAATTTTCTGATAAAATATCTGGAACTTCGCGGATCAAAACTGTACGCGTTAGAACTATTTCAGCCTAATCATCACTCATGTGGTCGAAACGTTTATGCTGCTGTCACCAATAATTGCAGGCAACTAAGGGAATTAGGAATAAAAGGACATTTTCATGGAAAAGACGATTGCCATCATTTCAAGAAATTCCTTTTTGATTTCAAATCGTTAGTAGTTGTGTCTGTGAACATTCATCGGGCCTTAACTCAGGAAGAAGTAGTCACCATCTGCGACAATAATCCAGTGCTGAGAAAGCTAACCTACACTCTCTACATGCCTTCGATTTCAACACGTAAGCTAAAGAATTGCAAGGACTATTCGGATAGAGTCAAATTATACGTCGACGATTATAACAGCAGACATCCGGAACGAAGAAATGTTATTTTTGATACAAGCAAAACGATAAAGAGAATTGTTTGTACATTGGTTTCGAATAAAGTTTAAATTTCAATTTGAGTTTCCTTTCAAAAAAATGTGACTGGATCTCGGTGCTCCATTAGTTTTACTTCTGGACAATGTCAGCGAACAAACTTTTACACAACTCACCTACAGTATCCACCTGAACAAAACGTTATACTTTCAACGTGAAGCAAACTTCGTTCACCAATTCCGAAAGATCAAAAAGCATTTTATTGGAACCGAATTTAAATATAAAATCAAATTGAAAAACCATACGTGACTTTACTTCTTCTGTTTCTTCTTTTCGGCTTCCTCTTCCTTCTCCTTCTCGATGATCGTTACGTACTTTTCGATTGTGTTTGCATCCAGCATTTTCAGCGGCTAGAAACAGGACACAAAAATATGTTAATGTCAAGCTCACCAGCTAAAAACTCACAGAAGGCCTTACTTTGTTTCGTTCCATAACAGCCACCTCTAAATTCTTTTGACCGGATTGAGCAACTTCCAACAGGGCTTTAATCGCCAATTTGACGGCACCATCTTCTGATTCAACCTCTTCCGGCTTGTAGAACTTCTCCAAAAATTCTCTCACAGTCTTTGCAGATCTGCCGGTGGCATTGGCCTTCCATTCGTAATAAATGCCAGACGGTTCTGTTTGATATAAATGTGCCTGACCGTCATAATCAAATCCACCAATTAAACATGATATTCCGAATGGTCGACGTCCGTTACTTTGTGTGTACTTTTGTTTTAGACCAGCAATGTAACGGGTAATGTATTCCAATGTTACCGGATCTTCAACGCTTAGCTTATGACTCTGACATTCAACCTGAGCCCGATTAATCAAAATTCTAGCATCGGCTGTTAATCCAGCAAAGGCCATAACGACATGGCTGTCCAGTAAACAAATCTTGCGAACGGTTCGTTCTTCTTGTAGTTTTGCAACGGATTTCTTTTCAACGCCCAAGACGACAACATTTTTACCACGAACACCAACCTAAATGGTACATTAAATAGACTTTAGTTTCCACTGGCGACTGAACTCAACTTTCGAAAGAAGGCCTTACAATGACCTAGCAAATTTGGTTGAGGTTATGTGTACCCGGAGAAAAACAAAAACTCACCGCTGTCGATCCTTTTCGAACGGCTTCTTGGGCGTACTCTACTTGAAGTAAATGACCATCGGGTGAAAATATTGTAACGGCTCTATCGTAGCTAGACGACATTTTTGACGATCTTCAATTGGAAAACGTAAGGAACAGAGTAGAATCTTGTCTCAAACTGCAAATCACACAAACAATGATTTTCGTCGAACAAGTTTGACAATTGCGTCAGTTGACAGAAAATGAATGAGTTTAGGTCTGTTTGGGTTCTAACTTTTTGAATTTAGGCGCCAGTGTACACTCTACACCCTACACTCTATTGTGCATTTACATAGGGACATAAAATATTTATAAAGTTCTTAAAATGCTGACTGGTGAATAAAGAAAGTTTGTTAATGAAAGTATTAAACAGGAATGGCCGTTGGCCAATTTATCATTGACGCACTGATGTCAAAATAATATAAAAATGAGCTCATTTACGAAATCACTATTTCCTACGGGGTAACCATACCTGCTTTATTGTTTTATGTCATTTTGTGAATTATTCAAAAATATTGAGTCTGATGGTGACAATGACTTTCGATTGGAACACTTACAAATTTTTGTTGGACATGTTATTAACATCCTCTGATTTCTTCAAATTAACTAAATCAATTATGAAGATTTCAATGAAAGTAGTTACGTTTTTTTTTTTTTTAATGGGCATTTATTGCCAAGTTTTTTAACGTTGCGATTTGGCTACGGACTAAATGCAACACTAGAACTCACCCACAGCGCAAGGCTATTAGACTAAAACAGAAGACAAGTTCACAAACAAAGCCAACGCTTTTCCCTTTCCCAGGGCTCACGTTTAGTGAATGAATTGAGAAGAAGAAGGCTGTTTCGACCTCGAGAACTAGCGGCGGTCCAAAAGTCAGAGTGGACTGACTATCTTCAGTTGTTTCCGCTAGCCTCTTAGCCTTACAGTTGAACTAGTTTTTGAAAGGCAACATAGATAAGTGCCATTGTATGATGGAAAGCTTGAGGACATTGATGGAATGCTACATTGAAAGACCCAAATCGTAGCCAAAAAACAAAACATTCTCGCAGAGAAAATCACAAAAGGCATAAACAATTTACTTTCATTGGAAGAATTCCGTCATAAATCACAATTCGAATAAACTTTGGTGGTAAAGATTGAAAAGGACAACATTATCAACCCTTCTGAAGTATTTCAAAGAAAAGAAAATAGACCACCGACATCAAGGTTTGACAATAATTAAAATTGAGTCTGTTGTTCAGTGAATTTCATCATGCCTAGTAGAGAACATTGGACGAATTTCGATCCAACCGAATTTATTAGAGGGCTAAAAAATTTCCTCAATTTGTTGGGCGTTTGGCCTATAGACATTAAAAATCGATTTTCATATTATTTGTACATTTTGTATGGCATTATATTTCAATTAACATTTTCGTATGCTTATGCAACGTTTGGAAGCTAATATGAATATGCATCTATATTGCCTAGTCACGTAAAGCACAGTACGTACCAGGTTCAAAATTTTTATCTTGACGAGTCAAGATGTGGTAATTCATACAAAGACTGCACTTTTTAAGTTTTTTCTCAAACTTCACGGCGCCAAAACTTTAGTCAAGCTTTTGAGTAAAATGCCTTACTTGGCAATTGAACAAATGAAGTAAATAGTATTTCTTATGTGTTTACTGACCGCGGCTTTGCCTCGATCACACAAGAAGTATCATTTCCATCATTTACTCCCCAGGTAGCACCATTATGCACGAGACAGGTCGAAAGAACATTACACGAGAACGAGAGAAAACATACAGGTCGGATTAGGGTTCTCAGCGCCACTGGCATATAAAAATTTCGTATATTGTTGCCGAAGGAAGGTCAATAAACATTGTCAGATCGTAACGTTATGCTTTCATTTACTTAACAAAGCGAGATGTTATTTGTGCCACCGAGTTTTTGCAGCGCAGGCGAGACAATAGTCATTTTCTGAGCTGAAACAAATTCTGTGTTGACCTCGGGAAAACGTAGTAAATTTGATTTTCTTGTGTGAATTGTCAATAACACCTTCAAAATCAGCCTTCCAACTTTTCTTCCCTCACACCTCACACATATGAAAAACGTTGTGTTCACCTCTGAAAGAAATAGGAAATTACAACTCGAACGAAATAAAGATATATTCACGCTATTAATTTTATCTGCCTAGAACTATAATCTCATATTTATCCTAGTGCAAGCGTCTTTATCGCGACGTGTTCTTGGCAGATAAAATAGTGTGTCTGTCCAAAATGTTTATTTTGACGATTTGGATTATGTACCAAGGCTCCCCAAAGTTTACAGCCTTGTTATGTTCCACGGTCACCGCACGCAAAAGTAATCATAGTCGTCAGTTTTTCAAGTGTTTTACAGTTATATGACACACTGTCAAGTCAAGTCCTCTATTTAGAGTACCGCACTCATGCTTGAAGTGTGTTGGCTCGGTACATAACTTTCAAGTCGTCAAAATAAACAAGGCTGTGTACAGCCTCGAAAATAAACACTATGGATCTGAACAGACCTCCTCGGTCTGCGAAACTGATGACTGCATTGGATTACTTTGATGATTTTGTGTGCAAACTAATCATCATCATTCCTGCAAATGCAGAAACATATTTTAGACATTTTTTCGAGCAATTCCACACTTTTATTTTCCTGGACTTCAAATATAAACCTTCAACGGTTACTAAATGTGTTTAATTCAATTTTTCATTGTGTTAACTGTTTTCTTAAAAAATATTAAAAAAAAACTTCCCCTCTTTGCGAAGTTGGTTATGTTTCGTTTGCATTGCACACAAATTTCGCCATGCGATCGCGCTACCAGTGGGACGAGTGGTACCAGTAGTCAACCGAAGAGATCTATCAGTACAAAATTACTTCATCCTTAAAACTTTCAAAACCGACAGTCCTTATTTTAATAGGTAACGTCAGATTTTTCGTCCATAAATGCCGCACCATAACGCTAACCCTAAATCCTGACCATAAAGGCAAATGTCAAACAATAAAGGCAAATGCAAAAATAATTAAATTTCGACTCGATGGATTCTGATCAAACAAAATGCCACTGTGTAGTGCATGATCTCAGGATTCCGACAAAGCCATTAGTTTTCCAATCGGACCAACATCTCCTGAGAGATAAGACTTTGATTTTAAAGTCTTATCGCTCGGCATACAGAAGTCCGATTCAAAAACTAATTAGTTTTCCGGAGTCCTGAGATCACGCGCTACACACTGGCATTTTGTTTGATCAGAATCCGTCTAGTCGAAATTTAATTATTTTTGCATTTGCCTTTATTGTTTGACATTTGCCTTTATGGTCAGGATTTAGGGTTAGCGTTATGGTTCGGCATTTATGGACGAAAAATCTGACGTTACCTAATTGGCACCAACCATATTGACTTACTGGTCTTTATTGAACAAAAAAAAAATTGCTGCGAAATCCCTAAAATCGAGTTGCCAGATGTAGCAATTTTTTACAATTTTATGTTCTGAAAGCACAGTCAGTTGAAATTGGACTGCGCTGAACGATTAATATCTGCTGAAAATTGTTTTTCAAAAATGAACTCAAAAACGGCAGAGTTTCTATCCAAACTAATGCTTGAAGACGACGGAGATGATGTTGTTTTCTTCGCATTCCCGAATCAGAAGAAGAAAATTAGATGTTCAGTGTCTATGCTGACAGAAATTTCTCCTGTTTTTGGGGCTATGCTTAGCACTTGGTGGAGTCAAGAAAACCCTTTGCATGTGGACGACACCCAACCACATTCATTTGTTACACATTCGCAGGACAAGACCATTCAACTCAGTGATGATGTAAATTTCGATCAATATTCAACATTCAAGCTGCTGATACAAATCCTGTATGGACTCCGTCAAATGGATTCACTAACCGTTGAGCAAGCGACCAACATCTTTTTCTACGCACACAAATACGAAATCAAAGATGCTGACGGTATTTTTTTTGGCATATCTTTTAGCATATCTTTTCAAAAAAAATTTTTGTTTCCAAAAAATATTTTTGTTTTCAAAAAAAGTTTTGTAAGTATATAAAGAATTTTGGTTTTCAAAAAAAAAGTTTTGTTTTAGTATATAAGGAGTTTGGTTGAAGAAAAAGTAACAAAACTAAAGTTTTGCTTTTTCTACATATGAGAAAATATGGTAATAATTGATTGCAAAGAGAAATAATTTAGAAAGGCATCGAATTAAAGTGATACACTGAAAAATGATTTTGATATCCTAAAAAAAGGTTTTCGATGTTTTGAAAAAAGATTTTTGATATCCTGTCAGCATGATACACTAAAAAATAATAAATTTTGATATCTTAAATAAATAATAAAGATGTCAAATCTTTAAAAATTTGATCTCTCGAAATTGATATCCCCAAAAATGATTATGATTCACCGAAATTTGAAATTGATACCCAAAAAAGGAATTCTGATATCCAAAAAAAAAAGAATTGATGACCCGAAAAAATAATTCTGATATCACCAAAAGCAAATTTTGATATACCAAAAAAAGAAAGTTATTTCATAGAAAAGGAAATTTTATTTCCAATAAATAGAAATTGATAACTCAGAAAAATGAATTTTATCGAGATTTCTTATAAACGGAGATAAATAATTATTAACAAAGCGAGATAATTTTATTGAAAACAGAGTCATAGTATACCGTCATTCAAAAAGGAAGTCACGCTCATAGGGACGGACCCACTTTTCGAAAAACGTGACGTGTTCTGACATATGCGACGGACCCACATTCTCTGAAATCGGACGTCCTCTCTTTGTTAAAACACTTAAAAGAAGTTAGCATCTCTGATATTTCTTTATGTTCTGATTGAGGGACTCGAGTACTACACGAAACTGTATTTAGTTTCCGGATCCGCTCGGCATACATGACCGCCCAGAACACGAGTCAATTTGAATACAGATTGTTATCGCAACGGATAGAGGGACTAATTCTAAGCTAATTCGTGTTAAAATGGCTTCCCTCTACAACCTGGCCGCGTAACTAATCCAGCTAAAGTCGAAAATTCGCCATTGTTCAATGGTGATATACGTCCAAGACGAAGACAGTTTGATACTCTTTGAATATTGGTAGAGGATTGCATGCTCTATTAAAAGCTGTGAATTGATTTTACAAAAGTCATCTGAATTGTGCACCATTAGAAAAGTTTATTTTCACCATTAGTGAACTAAAAATGTTGGATTTCTCGTAATTCCAGGAGCGATAGATGAACACAAAGAGTACAAAATATAAGAGAATTTATTAGAAAACGTTCTTTTCCATACGATGTCACATTCAGACTGACCGGTATACTGAGTCAATGTATTAACTGAATTAGAACTAGTGAACTAGTATAATTCACTTGAACACGAAATCTAACACACCCCCTTAATTCAGTTAATACACCCCCTAGACGTTGAAGACTTCTTCGATCTGTCCAATTCGCATTTTCTTTCATGTTTCAATTTCCATTTCCTTCCAAATTGCTGTGGCCAATTCCAGCTACCTTTTCCATATGTAGCTTTTTGTACAGATATCAACTGGACTAAGGCGTGCGCCTCTCCCAACACCATTGATATCGTCGATTCCGTATCTTCATGTCTAACTCTCAATTTTGTTTGTTTATTTCATTCCATTCTAATTTAGTTTCCATATTCTCATTTCTGCCACGGTCACACAAAGTAGTTCCAGTTTCCATGACTAATTCACGCCATTGTTGATTTCCGAATTCCAGCTTCCATGACCGATTCTTAAATACCATGATTAATTCTAGGACCATAACCAATTCCGAACCAATCGATCAATACTGAAGAATTCGTCAACAAATTCTAGACATCACCATAGCCAATTCTGTAAAACTACGAGTGATCTTCTGATTTTCCGTTCCGAATTTTCTCGATACAATTCTCCCCATTTTCAAAAAAAACTTTCAGCTCCTCATCGTCACTATTTCGCGTTCTCTTTCCGTGTTCGATTCCACGTTCAATTTCCGTATGATAATTCCGATTGTGTGCCTGATTCCGATCGTGTTACAACTGCGATCGTGTGCCTATTCCAATCGTTTCTTTGCTGTCTATCATTTGCCAGTTCCGATCGTGTATAAATTTTGATCGTGTACCATTTCCGATAGCCGTAAAACAATCGTCTTACAATTTTTAGCCCCGTACGAAGTACGAAGGGGCTTATAGGATTACGATGCCGTGTGTAATTGATGGAATTCGAAGCAGACGGTAAGGGCAAAGTGTTTGCCTATGTTCATAGATGACGAATCCGCAATAAAAATTTGGGCCGTCTGTCCGTCTGTCCGTCTGTCCGTCTGTCCGTCTGTCCGTCTGTCCGTCTGTCCGTCTGTCCGTCTGTCCGTCTGTCCGTCACGTCGATATCTTGAGTAAATCAAATCCGATTTCAAAAATTTTTTTTTTCCCTGAAAGATAGTCAAAATAGTGAGGCTAAGTTCGAAGATGGGCATATTCGGGTCGGCCCTTCGTGAGTTAGGGCCACCTAAGTGATTTAAGGTCTTTTGGTGATATTTATGGCAAAATAAACGATGGAAATGTAAATGACACGGCAAATGATAGGTATTGTTAATACCAATCCAGGAAAAAAAAGTTTTTTAAAATCGGGTGAGTGGACCGTGAGTTAGGGCCTTAGAAGTGAAAAGCTGCTAGGGCCCTATGTGTATTTTACATAGAACTCGAGTAAATTTAATCCGTTTTTCGTAATTTTTGTTTCATTTGGAAGGTAATCGAACGCCGAATAGAAAGTTGTTGAAAAATTATTAAATTTGGGTCCTTGGACTAAGGCCACTACTAGGGCCCTATGTGTATTTTACATTGAACTCGAGTAAATTTCATTCGTTTTTCGTAATTTTTGTGTCATTTGGAAGGTAATCAAAGGCCGAATAGAATGTTGTTGAAAAAAAATTAAATTTGGGTCCTCGGACTAAGGCCGCTACTAGGGCCCTATGCGTATTTTACATACAACTCGAGTAAATTTCATCCGTTTTTCGTAATTTTTGTTTCATTTGAAAGATAATCGAACTCCGAATAGAATGTTGTTGAAAAAAAAATGAAATTTGGGTCCTTGGACTAAGGCCGCTACTAGGGCCCTATGTGTATTTTACATATAACTCGAGCAAATTTAATTCGTTTTTCGTAATTTTTGTTTCATTTGGAAGGTAATCAAAGGCCGAATAGAATGTTGTTGAAAAAAAAATTAAATTTGGGTCCTCGGACTAAGGCCGCTACTAGGGCCCTATGTGTATTTTTCATATAACTCGAGCAAATTTCATCCGTTTTTCGTAATTTTTGTTTCATTTGGAAGGTAATCAAAGGCCGAATAGAATGTTGTTGAAAAAAAATTAAATTTGGGTCCTCGGACTAAGGCCGCTACTAGGGCCCTATGTGTATTTTACATATAACTCGAGCAAATTTCATCCGTTTTTCGTAATTTTTGTTTCATTTGGAAGGTAATCAAAGGCCGAATAGAATGTTGTTGAAAAAAAATTAAATTTGGGTCCTCGGACTAAGGCCGCTACTAGGGCCCTATGTGTATTTTACATATAACTCGAGCAAATTTCATCCGTTTTTCGTAATTTTTGTTTCATTTGGAAGGTAATCAAAGGCCGAATAGAATGTAGTTGAAAAATAAATTAAATTTGGATCCTCGGACTGAGGCCGATACTAGGCCCTATGTGTATTTATACTCAATAAATTAAAATTTTAAGGCTATTTGAAATTTTGGTTTTATTTGAAAGGAACGTCGTACGGGGCTTCGTAATTGCGCTATGTGCAATTTCTAAGATGTACACATTCCATAATAATTTTACTTTAACTACTTTAACCGGCGCATAGGCTTACGGTCAAAGTAGGGTGACAGACGCACTAGGGTCACGTACGCAATAGATATACGGGTTTGTACGGGGCTCAGTCGCAGCAAACGCTCCGACTGTTCTGATGGCTCGTTTTTATTTATTTTACATCTCCTCAATTTCACAAATTCTTGAATTCCGCAATATCCGCGTTTCCTGGGCCTCATAACCTGTTGGATTTCTCGTAATTCCAGGAGCGATAGATGAACACAAAGAGTACAAAATATAAGAGAATTTATTAGAAAACGTTCTTTTCCATACGATGTCACATTCAGACTGACCGGTATACTGAGTCAATGTATTAACTGAATTAGAACTAGTGAACTAGGATAATTCACTTGAACACGAAATCTAACAAAAAATGTATTGAGTGGAAAGACATAGAATTGAAATCGAAATTTTTCTCAACGTGGACGAAGCATGCAAAGTCATCTAAGTCCTCAAAAATCGATTCTTCTGCGGCAGTTATCGAACCATGGCTTTTGTTGTGATTTTTTTGGTTTTAGAATATACTTATGATGTTTAACTTGAATTTACTTTTCCCTTATACGGACGTCCGCTTTGGGGGATGGACCCCAAAATCAGAAAGCGGACATGGTGTGATTTAGGATGGACCCACCTCAAAAAAATCGAAAAAAACGTGACGTCCTTTTTGGACAACGCCTATCTACTTTTCTAAATTTTTTATCTCAGTTTTTAGTTGTTTTTCTCCATTTGAGGCTCCGTTTTTAAATTCTATTTTTCTGAAAGTATTCTCTCAACTTTTTAATTTGTTGATTTGTTTCTTCCATACATTTATTATTTCCATATCTAGCTATAATAGACTGCTAAACTGTATGCTAAAATGATGTATGTCCTAGGATCTAGTAAAACGCCCTTATGTACCATTTCGTAGAAGGATGTATGTCCTAGAATCGAGCAAAACGCCTTTACGTTACATTTCGTAACGGATCAATCAAGGAGACGAAGCGAGAGAAAAAAAATTAACTCCTAAGTTACCGACACCGTTCCGGCGCCCGGCTCGCATTGCGGCCCTCCGCTTCGCTCCGGGGCAATGGGCCGGATCGCTCGGCGTGTTAAAACAGTTTTTATGTGCAATGAAAATTGGTATTCGTTTCGTAAAAAAATGAATTCTGTGGGGACGAACTAAACTCCTTTACGTTACATTTCGTAAAAGGATAAATCTCCTAGGATCGATCAAAACGCTGGCCGTAAAGGAGTTTAGTTCGTCCCCACAGAATTCATTTTTTTACGAAACGAATACCAATTTTCATTGCACTTAAAAAGCGTTTTAACACGCCGAGCGATCCGGCCCATTGCCCCGGAGCGAAGCGGAGGGCCGCAATGCGAGCCGGGCGCCGGAACGGTGTCGGTAACTTAGGAGTTAATTTTTTTTTCTCTCGCTTCGTCTAATTTGTTTTACATAAAACTGAATTTACAGAAAAACGAGCCATCAGAACAGTCGGAGCGTTTGCTGCGACTGAGCCCCATACAAACCCGTATATCTATTGCGTACGTGACCCTAGTGCGTCTGTCACCCTACTTTGACCGTAAGCCTATTGCGCCGGTTAATGTAGTTAAAGTAAAATTATTATGGAATGTGTACATCTTAGAAATTGCGCATAGCGCAATTACGAAGCCCCGTACGACGTTCCTTTCAAATGAAACAAAAATTTCAAATAGCCCTAAAATTTTAATTTATTGAGTATAAATACACATAGGGCCCTAGTACCGGCCTTAGTCCGAGGACCCAAATTTATTTTTTTTTCAACTACATTCTATTCGGCCTTCGATTACCTTCTAAATTAAACAAAAATTACGACAAACGGATGAAATTTACTCGAGTTGTATGTAAAATACACATAGGGCCCTAGTACCAGCCTTAGTCCGAGGACTCAATTTTTTTTTTTTTTCAACTACATTCTATTCGGCCTTTGATTACCCTCCAAATGAAACAAAAAATACGGAAAACGGATGAAATTTGCTCGAGTTCTATGTAAAATACACATAGGGCCCTAGTAGCGGCCTTAGTCCGAGGACCCAAATTTATTTTTTTTCAACTACATTCTATTCGGCCTTTGATTACCTTCCAAATGAAACAAAAATTACGAAAAACGGATGAAATTTGCTCGAGTTATATGTAAAATACGCATAGGGCACTAGCAGCGGCCTTAGTCCGAGGACCCAAATTTTTTTTTTTTTTCAACAACATTCTATTCGGCCTTTGATTACCTTCCAAATGACACAAAAATTACGAAAAACGAATGAAATTTACTCGAGTTCAATGTAAAATACACATAGGGCCCTAGTAGTGGCCTTAGTCCAAGGACCCAAATTTAATTTTTTTTTCAACAACATTCTATTCGGCTTTTGATTACCTTCCAAATGACACAAAAATTACGAAAAACGAATGAAATTTACTCGAGTTCTATGTAAAATACACATAGGGCCCTAGTAGCTTTTCACTTCTAAGGCCCTAACTCACGGTCCACTCACCCGATTTTAAAAAACTTTTTTTTCCTGGATTGGTTTTGACAATACCTATCATTTGCCGTGTCATTTACATTTCCATCGTTTATTTTGCCATAAATATCACCAAAAGACCTTAAATCACTTAGGTGGCCCTAACTCACGAAGGGCCGACCCGAATATGCCCATCTTCGAACTTAGCCTCACTATTTTGACTATCTTTCAGGGAAAAATTTTTTTTTGAAATCGGATTTGATTTACTCAAGATATCGACGTGACGGACAGACGGACAGACGGCCCAAATTTTTATTGCGGATTCGTCATCTATGAACATAGGCAAACACTTTGCCCTTACCGTCTGCTTCGAATTCCATCAATTACACACGGCATCGTAATCCTATAAGCCCCTTCGTACTTCGTACGGGGCTAAAAAAGTTCAAAAATATTACATCTAACCACCGATCCATTGATTTGTAACAATAACAATAATCATCCACAAACTTATAGTTTTTGCGAAGTCATAGAAAATGATGTATAACACAACAGATAAAGAGAGAGCAATTTTTAAAAGGAAACTTAATCCGTTGCTCTAAAAAAAATTACCATTCATTTATTCACTTTTATCTCAATCTTCTTTTCGTTCTCATTTCAAAATTATTTCTCTTTGCAATCAATTATTACCATATTTTCTCATATGTAGAAAAAGCAAAACTTTAGTTTTGTTACTTTTTCTTCAACCAAACTCCTTATATACTAAAACAAAACTTAATTTTTGAAAACCAAAATTCTTTATATACTTACAAAACTTTTTTTGAAAACAAAAATATTTTTTGGAAACAAAAACAAATTTTGAAAAGATATGCTAAAAGATATGCCAAAAAAAATACCGTAGATGCTGAGGATAAAATTCAGAAATTTTTAAATGAACGTATGGAATCTGGCATGGGACAAGTTCCATTATCGGTAGCTGAGTTGACCGAAGGCATTGAATTTGCGCAGCTGTATCATCTGGATGGGTTTAAGAAAAAGCTGGACCAAGTGAAACTGGCTTTTGACGAGGAGAACCTAACCCCATTTCAATTTTGGGATCTATCGATAAAATTCGAGATGAAGACATTACAGGACCAAATAATTGATCGTATGATGAATGTAGCACCGAAAAAAGATTGGCCATTTGATCTATTAATTGCAGTCACAGAGCGGTTACAGACGTTAATGAAAAAAACGAAGAAAGCAGTGGTGTATTGTCGCTATTGTGGTTCCTCAAACTAAGAATTGTTTAACTGAATCATGGGCAAATAAAAAATAAATGAAATGACCTGAACGTGAGATTGAACGTTTTTGTTGATGGATGATCGCTGGGCTGTTTCGCTATATGCATTTTAATGTGCTCAAACCCACAATGAATTCAATCCCTTTTCAATCTCAAAACGTTTATTCGATTTTATGAAAATGATTACAATGTAGCCAGGAATTACAAATTTGTACTTTCTTTACGGAGCTCAATATTGCGCAGTAAACACAAATCTGTCATGGCAGACTGTCTTCCCGATGCAGTGTTCAGATCGTATATCCTGTAACGAGAAAATTACTCGATTGAATAGTGCATCGAATTCAAGCAATTCGCTAACACAAACCTTAAAATGAAGCCCACTGTAAACTCGTCTGTGGTAATAATTTTCAGCAAATTTTGTACCAGACCATTCGGCAGTAATTTGAGCACCGGCTTGATTTTCTCTTTGCCGCATTGCACAAGCAACAGTAAAAATTCGAATATAAAGTTGATCTTCGGTGACAATTCGTCGCATTTGAGAAATTGTGCAAAAATTTTGAATAAATTCTGCAGACAACTTTGCAGTGGTTCACGCACAGACGGTGATTCACTGCGAGAATTGGCAATTGTTTCCGTAATAAAGTCACTCGAACTGGTATCGCCACCCGCAACATCCGGATTCAATTTACGTTGTTTGAGTAGAGGCCCGGTCACCGAATCCATATCCTCGGAGTCGGACGGATGAGATCTTTTTCGGGTGGGTGCTGTTGAAGCTGAGTCCAACGTTGCAAGTATTGTGTAAACACAAAGTCGAGCTAGGACTGTCGACTGTGGCTCGATCATTTCTGGCTTTCTGTTTGGATAAATGAGTCGTAAAATTATGCAAAATTCGTTAATTAGCTGTATGAGTCGCATGACTTACTGGTTTTTATTCAACAAAATCATCGGTAGCCACTCGTTCAGCAAAGCAATCGAACATCGCTCGATATCGAGGTGCATCAACGCGAACACCATATCCATTGTTTTGCACATTTCTCTTGAGTACTTGCACTGCATAATCTCGTTGATCAATCTTGACACCAGCCAGAACGGACCACACGACTGCAGTAAATTGTCCAACATTTGTGTGGACTCAATGGGCAGCCATCCTAAATCGACAATAGTTTTCCACACTTCGGTAAATTGCTCGTCTAACGGATTTTGTGACACGAGATTTTGTGAGGGCATTAATGCTCGGAGTTTATGATTGGGAGCTGGATGAACGTCATGTTTCATTTTTTTGATAATTTGATGTGTCAGCAGAAGTCTGAAAATCGAACGACAATTGATAAATATTTTGAAGCATTCAGGAAACCATGCGGCACGTTCTACCTTTCTTTAAAATTATCTTGTTGTGCAGCATCTTCTGGAGCTTGTGATGGCTGCAAGAACTGTTGCACCATATTCATAGGTTTCAGCAATTCGTCATCGCGAACAATTTGTATGTACGAACATAGCCACGATGTGGCACAGACTGAATAACAGCACAATCGTTGCTTAATGTTGTCAAGATTAGATTTAACTTCGGTGGCCGATATTGTCTCATTCTCCCAGGCCATCAATAGATGATAAAGCATACCAGGAATGTTGTGACAAATTTCTTGCCATTTAAGCGAACTGTTTTTCAAACCACCATCCGTAGAGTTCAAATGAGCTAGAAGTTCGTCGACCTTACTTTGATCGCTCAAGTGGACCATATTCATCGGCGATTTATTTTTGTTCTTTTCCATCATACATTCACGAACCCACTTTTCAAAAAATGACGATCCACGATCTTCGAGGACGACCTGTAAACGAATTTAGTTTCGAATTAGCTCAAAATCATCAAAAGCGGAACCTGAAAACATTACTCACATTCGAGCCATACATCTGGACGATAAAGGTTAGTATCAAGAATGAAACATCGAATAGTGATGATCTTGTCATCGCAGGTTTGGCCGCCTCTCCTGGTACTTGTTTGGACATTTCGTTACAGTTGATGAGACGAGAAACGAAAGTTTTTAATTTTCCCTCTACCGTCGCCACCGACAAAATCAACTCCAAGCTATTTCCTGTTAATACTTGGCACAGCATACTGACAAGCGCTTCCTGCATTTTATTGTAGTCAGCACTGAGCGCCTTGAGAATGCCAGAAAACGGTGATTCTGCACGAATAACGAATTTGATAGGCGATTGCTGCTGTTGGTTGTTCAAGTCAATCTTCATTAGAGCTGACGAAATCGTGTCGCGCTTAGACGTATACTGTTTAATGTGTTTCTCGTTAACAAGATGCTGCTTCCCCAGCTCAACTAACAACAATTCGATCGTATTGCAGGCACATTTTGTGTCCATGAAGTCAAGTATTGGGTCCTCACATAGTTGTTCAATTGCTTTTACAACGTCAGGACAGTAGTCCAGTTTTTCGTCATATCCTTTGAACAAAATCAGCAATTTAGTAAAAATTAGTTAAATAGAAAATGTTGACGTTGCTGACCTTCTGACATGGAGTATAACTGTCTCAAAATATCGGGCACTTTGATGAAAGCAAACGCACACCAGATTGATTCTCTCAGTCCTCCGCTTACATTATAAAGAGACATCAAACAAGCTCGAATCGTCTCACAAAACAGCCTCGACAAGCTGTAGTTCTTCAAACGTTGCACCATCAAAAGATCTTGCACAAACATTTGAGTGTCACTACTGGGATTCAAGTGGACTTTCACGGCGAGCAGTGGCTGCAGACAATTTGTTATAGTTTCGACAGCGGTCAATTCCACATTTGGTGCTACATCCAATGTGCTTAAGTCAATGTAGGCAATCTTCTTGAGATACTCTTCGAACTGCTTTCCTGGCATACTGAAACCAGCGCCGATCGAATTCTTTTTGATATCGACGTAGTTGCGACAGACTCTCGCCAAAATGTCAGCATCTTGATGTTTGGCGATGAAAATGACACCCATTAAAAATTGTTGATTTGTTATCTTCTCCATGACGTTGGTGGTTCTCTCGACCATCACCTTTTGATCTGAAAACAATGACGTTATGAAAAGGAATGATGTGTTGGATGAGAAAACTCGTTAAATACCAGAAATGTTTTTTTAAGTCAACAAAACAAAATACCTGCGTTCAATTCCCCCGTAGCTCGATAAATTTCCACAGCGGCAGCATAGACATCGGACAACCAAAGAGTGAGCGACAGTAAAGCATTGCCCAGCGCACTTTCCTCTGGCTTCATCCTACGGAATCATGTGAATTATGGAACTGAAAAATCACACAACACAACCACTATGTACCTGCATGTCACTCCTGTTATGATGCTCTCCAGGAACTCAAGTAGTGCAGTTACACAAAACGTTTTGTCGAAGAAATTATACTTTGAAATCCGTTTGAAGACGGAGGAATGAGATATTAGATGAGAGCATAGCGTGTGACGAAGGTATGACAATATCAACTTATTAGCATCGGATCCAACCACAGCTGAAATTAAATCGTTGGAACAAAAATTGAAATTTGGTTTGTTGCAAAGAATCACCTTGTTGAATAATACAATCAGCAAGGTTGTAAACATCGCCGCTGACACCTCTAGGTAGTACCTACGAATATATGCGAATGATTGGGTCATTGTGGATAGTCTCCACGTAGCACGTAAAGTTCAATATTTTTACCGTTTTAATGTTAATGCCCCACTTAGAATCTGACCATCGTTCACGAAATGCTTTTAACAGCATTAAATTCAGAAGCTGATTTCTTGTTTTGCTGGTTGTTTTGTTGTTATCCATCGTAGCTATTTTACCGCAATCACTCTCAATTCTTTATCGTGGATATTTCACACTGCTGGCTGAATCCAAGAAAACCAAAGAAACCTTTAATCAATTCATTATTCCAGTAAGTTAAGCGTTTAAACAAATTTCCGAATTTATTCAGTTAGTTATCTGCTGGATGAAACAGATGAAACATCACAAAAGCTATCCACTGGCTTGACGGTAAAAGAAACAGAAGAAACATCAACGTACTGACATTATGACCTGACATATCTGTCATGGCTGTTTTTTGTCACCAAGAGAAGAGAGCCGCCAGTAAAAACAATTTTTCATCGTAGCCTGTTTGAATTTTAGGTGGTACTTTTCTATAGGATAGAAACATGGTGGATAATGAATGCATTTCCCAAGTAAAAAATACCACTTTACTACATATCAAAGTTGCTTTTGCGGTTCATCTCCGTGTCTCTGATTTCTCCAATTTGTTACGCTATTTCAAATGGAAAATGACAATACCCTCTCATGTTACACGAAAAAGACAAATTTTAAAGTTTATTTCATTTTACACACCAAAAACATTCATTTTCTTTTTAAAAGTGTAAAGTTTTCTATGACATAATACACTGTTTTACAACCATTATTTTCCTAGTTTGGTTGCTAGAGAGGATACTGCATTTGCAAATGAGAGAAATCAGAGAAACCAAGAAGAACAGCTTGGATACGAAAGTTGTATTATTATCGTTTGCATATTATGGAATTATTGAATAAGGAATGCATTTACCGTCGATATCGAAAAATGTTGATATGCGAAAAATACGGTAGATGATAGAAAAATTCCCGGGAAATAAATGTTATCGAAGAATCTCGTATTGAATGGCATCAATTGAGGAAAAGCTCATTCATAACAAAAAAAAATTAACTTGCAAATTTCCATATAAAAATTTGAATTATCGATGGCGGCGGAATCCAAGGTTCTTTCAGAACTTTGGCGGAATCAGAGTTGTATATGTAATTTCAAAAAGTTGAAATTGATTTGCATTTCGAGATGGAAAATGTCACAAAAAATTTCATTCGAGGCATTATTGCAAACGGTCACGACAGAGTAAAGTTAACCAGGCAGGAGCGCTGATTTGACTAGGGACCTGAATAATCTACATAGTTGCGAATAAATTTTTTCAATTTATGTCAGCGTTCATTTGAGTTCATTTTCATACAGTGTGTTAGGTCCCTTGTTTGATGTTTCTAAAATGAACCGCTACTGCCTGGTTTATTTTTCTCTGCCGTGAAACGGTAAATTAAAAATTTCTTCAATTTTTGGAGACCGTTAAAAAAATTCCAGTGTGATAATTTCTGGACAATAATATCACATGATGGAATTGTTGCGAAGAGGTCAAGCATTCGATATAATAAACAATTTTGTTTAAAGATCATAATAAAAAACAATTAATTTATTATACTTAGCTAAAATGTACATTGTTTTTATAATTTTTCATACTTTCAAAGATATTTAATTTAAATAGAAAACGATCGACAATTTTATGTATTAAATGAAAAGCATAAGACAGGATCTTGTTGGGCGTATTGATAATTATAATAACAAGTAAAAATGTATTTTCAAAATTTGTAGTATAAACGTTCTGTTAAAGCTAGAAGATTTTTAAAGCACAAATACGTTATTTGTTTGTAAATGAATTTGTTTTTATGTTTTCGATTGTCGAAAATCTATGGAAACACCGCGCAGTAAATAGGAGAGTTAGTATGTATCAGTCCATGGATCAATTTTGTTCAACTCATTAATAACATTCTCGGTTTTAAAAGGGCAGGGTAAGACCAAGAATATAAACGTCGGGTGTGTACAGAAGTATCATAGTTCCGCATGACAGATTACAAACTTAGTTAAGACTCCCTGATCGCGAAAATAGTGGGAACGACATTATCTGGCTGTTTCTCGACTTAGACATTTTATGTGCCTAAAAAATGTTATATGGAAAAAATCCACTGAGTTCACGTTTTTCTGCCTGTTGCTTTCGAGATTGTCTTAACCTGTTCTTTCCAGTAATGTAATTTTGAATTTAAAAGCGAAACGGATGGCTCATTTTCAATCAAACTCTTCGTGATATCCTTCCTTGTTCTGGTCCCGCTCATGTAGAGGAAAGAGTGCTTTCTTAGCCAGACAGGCACTGAAAATTTTAAGATGAATCATCTTTACTTCGATTTCATTCGAACACTAAACATTTTAACTTTTCACAGACTGTAAATAAATACGTCATTTGATTAGTTATCGAAGTTGTGACGTGATTTTAACGAGTCGTTTGCAAGGTAAAAGTATGACTGAAGGTCATGGGGTCTTACGGGTGGTGAACACTAAAATGTTTGTCTAAAAATGTTCACTATGTACTATGATTGAAAAATTATGAATATTCATACATTCGAATGTATGACCAACAAACTTAAATGGAGGAAAATATTTGTCATACTTTGGGAAAATTCGTCTGAAAAATTAAACTGATGAATACTCATTGGAATTACCAAAAACGTTTTTGTTTGACGTTAAGTTCGAAGATGGGCTGTATTGGTCCTACAATCTAGAAGTTTCCTACAATCTTGAAGTTTTTGCGTGACTTTGGGGTAGTTGTTTGTATTCAAAAAAAAAATAAAGCAGTCAAGGGACTCACACAAAAGGTGTGACTTTGTAGATATTTATGCAAATAAAACTGTAAAACGGTATCTCTATTCTCATCGTCGTTGTCAATAGCCGTCCGAAAAAGATTAAAATTCAATACAAATTATTTGGCCACTGATTAGGTGTTTCCAAGACATTCGTCTGCTACGTCTACGGAGCGTATAGTCGGTAACACGCCATTGAAAATGGTAAAGAGAAGAAAATGATTAATTGAAATGAAAATGATTGTTTGATGAGTATAGGTGAAACGGATAACTAACTTAATATTTATATCGAAGTACACGCGTTTCGGACGAAGGTGGTGGTCATGTTTACAAAAAATTTATTTTAAGCAAAGACGTGACTAATATTTGTTTAATAAGTACCCCACTACTGTATCATTAAATTATTTCTGCTAAAGTAACGCTTGAACGATTATTAGAAAGGCTATTAACGTTATGCTCATCGATATCGAATATCCTCGACCGCATTGGTCGATGGAGCTTTCCTGAAAAAATAAAATCATTGAAGTTATTGCATGAGCTTACGAATGTAAAATTGACTCCGATTACATTAACGTGATATCGAATGCAGCTTGATGGTCTCCTTCTAATCAGTTTATTATCGTTGCCAACACGGTAACACGCTAATGACCCGTTGTTATCATATGTATATTCTCGAGGTACAATAGAGATTGGCTTAGTTGTAGCCACTGGACACATTCGAGCCTCAAACACGACCAATATCAAATTACTTTGGGGTATTGGTACCACAACAAATGGCCTGAAATAATTTACAGAATAGGAAGTAATAGGATGTCTGGTAGACCGGAATTAGTACACGTACTTTTCGCAATCATTTGCTGGCTCGTTATAAATGGATTCACCTCCCACTGCACCAAGAGTGTACAAAGAAATTACTTTATCACATGGCTGAAGGCGTGTTCGATTTATGATTACAGAATTATCTACTTTAGCTTTCTCTTCTGCCGAATTGTCTGAAGGATTATCATTAGGATCTGATGTTGAGGCATCTGCATAAGAACCTGCATTGATAATAATCTGTAAATACATTGCAATAGACAACATTGTCTTCGAACGAACCAAATTCTTCATAATTTGGATAGCTATAAGCAGGTGTTATCATAGTCAAATGTATAAATGTCCAGGTCAAAACTCGTCCGAACCATTTGAAAATGTTGAGAAAATGTTTGATTGGCTAGATTCAAAGAATAATTGTAAACTTTACTTCGACACAACCCCGAAACCAGCCAATACTTACACCTTGCAGAATGCTTCCCGCATTACCATCGGTCTTTTCTGGTTTTTCACACACAGCTTGGTAGTTATGAATCTTTACTTCTTGGTATATCTTTTCTTCCACAAATCGTCTCATCAGCCATTGGTGAACATCACCAAAGAACGAACCGGTCTCATCTTTTTTCGGCGAAACAACAACATATCCGTTATTGTCCAGTATATAGCAATGAGTTACACGTGCGGTTTCATCTTCTACGAAGCATTGCATTTCATTGTCACAGGAATCACACTAAATCAATCAATTGATGAGAATCGGAATGCAACTTTATTCTCAGCTCTTTTACCTTGCCTGTGACATTCATAAATAAATTGTACAACGCTGCATGTTGAAATTGATGTCCAACAACAGCAGCGGGCGCTGATCGCACATCTTCATTTACAAATATTGCATGACTGGCAGTAACTAAAGTGTTATCTGCATCACCCACTGCATACGGTACCGAAAATACGAAACTTTCCTGATCGACCAAATGTTGTTCAACTGCCCTCATGTACCACACTTCATCAATTGCACGATTGTGTAACTCATTGAAACGTTGGCTAAGGAATCATTTTTTATGCACTTTACACCGGTTCTAATATTAAATAAAATTGATTAAAACTCATACCCAGGCTCTTCATCAGTGCTTTTTTTATCATCGAAATACTTCCATCGAGTTAGTCCGCTTTGAGTGGCCAAAAATACAACTTTTACTCCAAACCTCCTATTAAATTCATTTCTGCGTATTTGCAATAATAAAAATTGAGATTAAATTGCGAAAATGTGAGGTTCACAAGTGTTTAAAGTGTTAAAAATGACGAAGATTCTTCCCGTGCAAGATTATTACCTTCGAATGTAAGAAATTTTATACAAAAATAAAAACGTTTTCTATTTAATACTGGTGATGAATGTGGTAGGTAGGTCCTCTAATGATTTGTGCTAACAAAATTGTTAAATGAAAAATATTTGTTTGCACGGGAGTCTCTCCATTCTATTCCAATAAATGAAACAATGTTTTACCTTGGAAGTTTCTTGAAAAGTGCGCTTATGCTATTCCGTATTAAAAATTGTGCGAAATTGTATACAAATTATAAATTTCAGTGTATTCTAAATTTAAATTGTGCATTAAAATTAAGTAAAATGGATAAGATAACTGAAACAGCCTAGGTAAATAAAATGCCACGGTAAAGCTACAGACAATATTTTTTTGAAAATGAAATTTGAAAATGTGTTTGAATTAGCATTCGAGGTGATATCACGACCAACATACTGTGCATGAGGAAAGATTTTTTTTTGTTGCTATAATCGAATCATTTTCCGTCACTAGCCACAGTGCGTGGTTTAAAAAAAAGAATGAATATTTTTGGTTATTGTTAATATGCTAGGTGCCCTGAACAAGGTTTTGCAAATACTTTTGATTTCGACAGCACTAGATGCGCTAGAGTGAATGATACAGAACTAATTAGAGCTGTAATCTGTAGAGGTTGTAATTATAGTTGTAATGATGTAAAAAATTGATTCCATGGGACTAAGGTAACCTGGAGGAGACTCGTTCGAATTTAAAAGAGAAAAATTTCGGAAGGTCGTTTCGCTGCAGATTCATGTGTAGTACATTTGGTAATTAGTCATACTGATAGAGGGGTATGTCTAATATTAATTGCAAAAAAGAAAACGAGCGCTCACAACGGTTCAAAGTATACATACAAAGTCTGTTAAATCGGATACCATCTTTGAACCGTTACGCGCTCGTATACCACGATACTACAGGATGAGTCTCTACCATACTATTATTACTATTAGAAGCATTCACTCTGTAGCCTATGTGCCGTGACTCAAATCAAACCGCATGATGCGTTCGAAAATCATTTTTTTTTTGAGGAACGTTGTTCAGAGCTAAACGTACCGCATTTTAAGTTTTTACGTTCTCATTCGTTTCGCTTTATTCCTTCGTTCCACTCGTTCTTCTGTGTTAAATATGTGGACCAAACTAATATTTACAAATATTTTGAACGTAAAAAGTTATAATTCGGTGCATTTATAAGCTTGTCAATAATATCCAAAAATATCAAGAGTGCATTCAAATATTATTAAAGCCTCCATTCCGTGTTATGGCACGAGCATTTGATCGTGTATTTCACCTGAGGGGACATCCACAAATGACGTCGTCACTATACACGGGAGTTTAGGGTTCGACGAACAGAGGACAAAAAAGGCCGGGGGGCCTGAATGCTAATTAGACGTACTTGTCTACTTATTTGTCGACTTTGTTCTCAAAACTCCCAATAAACGTTCGTCAATCTCATGATATACCGGCGGATCTTTTAATAGCATCAAAACAATTTCTAGGAATTCTGTACAATTTTTGGATTGGTTTCAGAGATACGCCGGTTTATGGTGAGATCGGCATAAACTACTTAGCAATAACGTTGGATTCGGTTAACATCAGTTTATTTTAACAAAATTTCTAAGCTATTCGGTCTCTTGTTCGCGAAAAAAGAGCATGGCAACAATGGCATGACAAGAGCTGAGTAACTCAGCCTGAGTTTAAAAACCAGTAAAAAGTGCTGACGAGATTTATGGATGTCCCATAACCAGACTCTAATATTTCACGTTTTCCAACAAAATAAAAAAAAATCAATTTCTGTAAAAAAAATATCTGAGTTACATCAACGTCCAACATCAAATAAATTTGGGAAATGTTTTGTAGAAATATTAAAGTCTGCCCTGCATATACATTCAAATTACACTCATTAAAGACATTTACCCTTTTTCCACGGATTTGTCATCTTTTCTTTTATCGGAAAACCACTGAGTAGCTTTGGCATCAAATACCAGTTGCTGCATAAGTTCGCGATCACCTAAAAATAAATTTTTTCTCATTTCCTTCAAAAATACTATCTATGACTTCTAAACGTTTTGTTAAAAAATGAAGATGGGTTGCTCTAAGCTCTAGAACATCAAAATGAGATTTAAATATTTCTTTGAAAGAGGTTTTCAGCGATTTGAAATGGCTACAGTTGATTAGCATTTTCTCTGTTGTTAGATACAAATTGAAAATGCTGTATAGTTTAACTAAGGCAAAAGGTAAGACGATAAAATGCGAGTTGATTCGATTTATGTAAAAGAAATAAGTATGTGTGAAGCTATATGGATGTTTTATTTATAATGATAACGCAATTCCCCAGCTAACAAATTACACTAAAAGTCATTGTGTTGGATTTCATTGTGACAACTTTTGAAATTTTCTTTTTATTATCAAAACGTGATGGTAACACTAAACGTTTTAAAGATAACTATCATTTTCATTAAAAGAGTTTGTAACTGGATGAGGGGGATACGTAGGTAAGCGTAAACTACGTCTTTATAACGGCCTGCGCGGCAGACAATTTACGCTAGATATTCTATTCGCAAAGACAATAGAAACGAAATGAAAATTTTTACTTTGACTAAGTACACTTGTACTGTTCTGCAAACTTATGTAATTTTTGAGAAAATAACAATTCCAAGTATATCTATCAGTCGAATGAGTAAGCTGGCACGCAAGTCCTTGTGCATACTTCCAAAACCACTAATATTGTTGCAGTGATGGCATTCTACGACTAAACTCAAAAAATGCAACAAGGAAAATATTACTCGAAATATTTTAAAAGGAAAATATATTCGTTTTCGTGTGTTTACTGACCTCAACTACGCCTCGGATCAACAAAATTCACACGAAAACCGATTTTCTTTCTAAAATTTTTTGAGTCAAATTTTGGTTGTTTTGTATCTACAAAACTTTCTGAGACCTATTCTTGGATATTAACTTATTACAGCGGATGTTCAAAAAATATTAAAAGTAAAAACCATTTTGGCAAGACTTCATCACCAAAACAAGACTAAAACCTAATTGGAACTAAAATTCAAAACTAAAGTATGTATATCGTCGGGTAACACTAACACTCACTGTAAACGGGATCGCCACACTTAAATTAGTACTTACAATAATATGAATCCTTATCATAAGCGGATGATTTTCGTCCCGCACTAGCGTTAGCTGTGGATTTGCACATTTAATGATATGATTTTAATCAGAATATATTATGAAAAAGCTGACATGAAAGTTGTTTGATTCAACTAAAAATACTTTTTGAATTATAAATGCGAAAATGTTAATTGAATGACAAACAATCTCAATGATTCGTCGCATAATTTGCTTCACAGACATCTAAGACTTACAATAGTGGGACGTTCTGTCTTTCCATTTCCAGGCTCCACCTTTAATTTTGTTCAAAAAAAATAACAATTCCTGTTCTGGAGTCTTGTCACTTCCGTTATTATACCGACAATATATCCTGCAATTTCGATTGTGCATAATTTAATCGAACAAAAATATTATTTGTTTAACAAAAATTACCAGTCAGGATGAATTGTCCAATCATTTCCTACGAACAGACTAGTCAAATTCAATCCTTTATTCATCAACAGATGAATGTCGTGCTCATTTTTTAACTTTACACGATATAACCCATAAGGTTTTGGAATAGCTATAACTAGAGTGAACGTAGTGTTTTCGATAGGTTGCCAATAGTACCAACGAGTTAATCGAAGAACACGTTTCTATTTTTGGTAATTTGTGTCAGTGAGGGTAAAAAAAGTACAAAAATGAAAATGTGTATTACCATATTGTCGATATGCTGTTTCACGACCAAAAATCTACTACCTGTCGTTTGATTTACTATGTCTGCGCGGAACTGTAAAAAATAAAACGAAAATGTGGTAATGGCATACTTAACGTTAACACATTGAAATTAATTGCGGCCTGCCAACTTTCGACACCCTGGACTTTACTTAACTAGTCGAGGAATGCCTCTAAATAAATTTCTAAAAATCCAAAACTAAATTCTAGATTTTTAAAAATTTATTTGGAGGCATTCGACTATTTAAGTAAAGTCCAGGCTGCCGAAAGTTGACAAGCCGCAATTAATTTGAATGTGTTAAACTAAAATTATCGGTGCACAGAATTTTTACAGATCGTTTCACAAGCATGACTTGCTGAAATATTTGCTAAACTTTGAATGATTCAACAGCACTTTCGATGCTTTCAAAAATTACAATAAAAACAACAATCCTCTAATTATCAAAATTATTTCAACATTCTTTCGTCGTTATCGCTTGTAATAATATTTCATTTACCGTTATCAAATCCTCGCTAAAGTCTCGTGGATTTGAATCATCATCTATCAATTCCACTTCAGCTAGATCAACACTATTGTAATCCGGTTTCAATATACCCCGATACTAGATTTTAAATATAGAAAAAATAAGTCTCAATTACAGCTGTTTCACACTTCAAATAATCCATTACATACCACTGGACGGTGATCAGGATGTGACAAAATGAATCCGTTATTGGTAACTAGGAAACCATAACCATTGACCCCTAGCTAAATGATCAAAAGTACTGGTATGAAGACACCATTGTTAAAGTAATGTATCCGAGAAAACAAACCTGAAATGGTGCCAAAAATTTCTGTATTTCCTTAATCGGGATGTCGATTCCGGCGACACCTAATAAATTTGCAATATAAGTCTGAAAATACATAACTTTGTTATTAACGTTACAGATGGCAGATTGTACGATGCTCTAAATTTAATAAATAATTTTTTGAAAATGAACTTAACTCTACAGAATATAATTCTAAATCATACGCAATTTGTCCTAAAACAACTATTTTCTTTAAAAATGTAATTTTAACCTTTCACAGTCAAGCAAAATCACCGGTTATCGAGCCTGATATTTGATTTCATATATTCCAAATAAGTATTCCTAACAATAACCTCTAGGGAAAATTTGTTTCTCTCGATATATCTGTTCTCGGCAGATAATAAATATTATGCACCTCTGTCTTAAATGTTTATTGAATTGTGTACCATACGGCACATAACTTCCAAATCGCCAAAATAAACATTTCAGACAGAGGTGCTAATATTAATTCATTATTATGACCTCAAATACGGTTTTTGGCCTCTCGATAACACATGATGATATGTCCTCTGTGAAAGATTATGCGTCTAGTTCACCGACATCTGCAACTCCATTATTTCTAGCAATTTTATATAAAAAATTCCTACGGTATAAAGTAAAGTTCGAAGTGTTGAAGTGTCTTCTGGTACAGTTTTTTTTTACTTCATTTGCCACATGAAGCTGGTGTGTACAACAGTTAAAAATTCCAGTTATCGTGTGAATCGCGTATTGATCTGAATGTAAACCTAGCGTCAATAATCACACAAAATACTAGACTTCATTTATAACCCGATTTATGGAAGTGTTTACCTCCCAACAACTATAAAATAAATTTCACATTGCATCCCCAGGGATGCATCAGGATCAGTATATTAATTCGATTACAATACAATAGGTGCTGAGTAACAAAAAATAAACTCTAAATAGCCATGCCGTACCCGTTCACCCATTTAATTTCGTAGACAGAACTTACGCTCAAGTTTGGATCAGTTCATGACGGAATACCTTGCTAATTATTACATTCGGGAGTAAAATACCGATTTTTTTTTTAAAATAAGATAACAGTTGTGAAGCCATCCGTTTGTCGTTACACTACTAAATGATCCATGATCCAACCATGTTCAAGAAGATGTACATTAATATTTCGAAGTTAATTAACAATAACCATACTTGTTGCAATAACCACTCATTTTTGCGAGACCCTTAACCTTTTTTACAGTGTTAAAAATCCAAATCAATAATGAACGGCTATATCATTTACTAGAACGTTAGATCTATTCAGACATTGACTGAGCTTTACGATAAGATTTTCAACATGAGAGCTTTTCAGTAGTTCATTAAATGTATCCAAAACCTCCGTATACTACTGATATATTTTGCAAATCTCATTAGGAATTTCGTATGTACTACACCATTAGCTGTTCTACTGTCTTATTGAGAGTACTACAAGTACTACATCCTCTAACGTTAGCGTTGATAGACAAAAAATGACGAATATTTGAAAAGAAAATATTAAAAACAAATGTCGGACTATTAAAGCACATATAAATTTAACTAGAAGGAGTATAATTTACACAGGACGAATTATGACCGTTCGTTAATTACAATTTTTACAACCAAATAGAAATCTATTTTGAGAACACAAATGTACAATCATTTGTACAAATTTTGTTACTCGTACATGTTTAATGGATCCTTTACGCACATCATGCCCTTATTAAACTGGCCTGTATTGACCAACTTAAGAAAGGAATCAAAATATTTGACTTCTATTTTTTAAGTGTAAGGAAATACGAGAACGTAGCAAAGAGGAAACCTCGGTTGGCCCATAGAGCCGCCACAATTTTTTCAGTATTTCATTCTTTGCGCTCTATTTTCAGATGGTATGACTTGACTCTTTCACTAAAACAGCGTTTCCCAAGTCCGAGAAAGCAAAGTATCAAATTGATGGCATCAATGGTACTGCAAAAATGACTATTAATGATACAAATGGTTTTGAAGTATTTTATTATATTACACTGGGTGCTTTGGCACCGATAAAAAATGAAGAAAATTGTTGTCATTTAACTTTTATATGGAAAATAAAGTTATCTGCGACAGGTAACGGGCATTTTAGAAAGTTACCCGAAGACCTGTTACAGGTAATATTCTGAAGAATTTTTGTTGGAGAATTTCTTTGAAGTGACGAATCAGAGAAAAATTTAAAAACGACCTAGACAAAGTATACTAATTAACGAACGGTTTTTGTTTACTTCACAAACAGCTTTCCAATTATAAATTATAAATTATTAAAGATTTAAAGGAAAAATTAACGTTATGCCAACCACTTTTTATACCCTAAATGTGATTCATTTAGAAACGATTTCTTTGATCAATTTACACCATAGCTTTTAAATTACAATTTACAGCTAAGAATCTAACAGGCTATTTCAGTTTAGTTTTACGAACGCTTTTTTCTAGAAAAAAAATTTAGTCTCAAATTTACAAAACCAATTATAAATTTTCTAACTTCCAGCCCTTCAATATATTTTAACTGGGACATCTAAAACTCGTTAGGTATTACCTTCAAAAATAAAAAAGAAAAAATCAACAATGACTAGCGATGTAAAAGGTAAAATTCTCTAAATTATTTAAATCCGTCCTTAATACCTCACGTGTCACAGTCACCCAATAAGCCTCGTTTACAAGGACATCTTCAGTGATATTCTGTTGATTTTCATTGATAGAAAAATGTTATTTAAAAATAGTGTTAATGTAAGAAGCGATTTTTTGTTCGTTTAGAAATTGTATTTGCCCCCTATTCACCGATTTTGCAAAATCTAATCTCTGAAATAAGCTGTGATGGTTGCTGCTGAAGAAAAATTTAAACTTACCGCATTCTTTCGTTTATCGTACACTGGCATCGCAACTGTGGTCACAAGGTTATATTTTCCAGTTCCATAGTCCTCTTCATAGCTCTGATACAATGGATTTGTGAATAAAAAAAAAATAAAATTTCTCACAAAAAAACTAACCATTCTCTCCTTCTCTGCTTGTCGTCTATTTGTTTCCTCTGCTGAACCGTGAAATTTTTTATCCTGTTTGTAATTTTCAAATAATTTTTTTTGTTCAGATCTTTCCTGCAATTCCCACGAATAATCGGTCATTTGTGGATCCTAATGTAATTGATAAATGAGTCGTCAAAAGGCTGTAAAATGTGAAACAACTGTAGACTAACAATTTTGTCAGCATACGCTTGCGTCCAAATGATCGGGTGGTTATCTCCACCTAACACTAATGGTCTAGCCATCACAGGTATGTAATGCAACACTTGTTCTCTAACTTCTGCTAATGTACTCAGATGCACATAATAACCGCGATTCGAGCAAGCCATATCTTTGATTTTTTGGACATCGGCAACCTCTTTACCAATTAAATATGTAAAAATTCGGACTGGCTTAAAGGTGTCATTCTTCAAATTGTACTTTTCGATCTGTGCGGTAAAGTCATATGGCACACCTAACACACATAATGGAAATCATATAAGAAGTAATTTGAATACAATTATCTGATCACACAAGCGCTCACCATCCGATATCAACATGATGGCTTGATTGCAATTCGATGCGCGATCATTGTCTCTGCTACTTTCTAACGCTTCGAAAGCTACATCTATTGCCGACGAATAATTGGCAATTGCATCGGTTTTCACTTCCTCCAAACCCATTTTTAGTTCTCGGATGTTGGCCAAGGTGGCCTGAAAATAATTGTAAAATTAAGGTTAATATTCTTTCATCGAAGTACTTGTAATATTGTGGCATATAATTGCAAGAATTTCGAGTTGCCGCCAGACTGGTTTCGGTGAAACTGGCCATCGTGACCCCTTTCACCGAAAAAAAACCTTGCCTTGAAGAAAAAAAACGATGTAAACTTGTGGAACCTCGAAGCTCAATCAATAGGACCATATCATTAGTTGCTAAAAAATGCGAACTGTACTGAGCCTGAACATCGCCCATCCGCGTTATATGAAGTCTTAGTCTGTTATTTCAACTTTTGTACTTTCATACCTCGCCCTCGGCTCCAAATGTGACAAAGTTCCTCATACAATTTTGCGAGATGTTTGAAAATCAAACAAAAAAGAACACGAACACTGACTGCTGAAATATTTTTTATAGTCAAATAAATTCGACCTAGAATTCGGATAACGTTGGCAAAAGCATTCCTAAAATACCATCATTCAGTTGCAGTATAAAAACTGATTTGTGTGCAGTAGACGTTCGTTGTGTAATTCATAATCAATTGTTTAAATAAACCATCTTGACCTAGAATGTTTTTCAATCGTCAACAGCAACTTATTATATTATTTCTGTCTGTAATAGCATCAACATCACCGTCACCAATACCGAGATGCTGGTTTTCCTATGTCTACTTTTACCGAAATTATTTCCTTTCTGGAAAAGAGCAACCCGTTTCAATGAAAGAAGGAAAGTGCCACAGCTTGTCGGACCTCAACATGGACAAACGTGTTCGATCTGTTGATTTGAACGATAATTGCATATTGCTATTCGAAGATGCTGGATGTACAGGTAAGCATGTTAAGCTTAGTAGTAAAACAGGATGGTGTCACCTTAACTTATCATTATGTCACTTTCATAATAGAGCTTCGTCAGTAAAGTTATGTTGATAAATAAAAAAAATGGTTTTTCAGCCACTACTGTTATCGTTTATCTTTTCCCACAGAAGTTGAAGGCAATAGGCGCAACGTTATACCTAAACTAATATCTTCAAAACTTCACTTACCTGCACTGTTGAATTAAAACACGACACCACCGCCTCCACTTTCTCAGAAAATTTAAAGATATTGACAAAGTCATTGGGTCCTAATGTATCTAGAATGTTGTATACGACGTGTCTGGCAATGTCTTTCCTTTGACCGGTCATCGATCCAGATACATCAACTAATATAATAATGTCTTTCGGACTGTTAGCTGCTTCAATGTACCATGATCTCAATCGACAGTCGTACAGATCGACAGGATCTTCAAAATTGTCGTCTTTCCACTGTGAAGCTATATTGGGTGGTTATGGCAAAACATAGCAAACAAGTGATGGAATTGCTTCACGACATACCTGGAAATTGTCTCATAAATCCCGTAGCACTACCAAAAAATTGCCATGAAAGCGTCGGATCTTCCATGTAATTCGATAAAAAAATGGCATCTAAGTTCTTTGACCATTGGATAGCCCAAAGGGTATCATTGTCTGCAGGTGCATTAAAATTGCATTTTTGAATTATAAACTATAAAATTGTATATCAGGCATGTACCTCTGTCGAAGACATTTGTCGGAACGTGAACAGAGCTCATCGAAGTATTTACAGGAGTGTCGAAAAAACGTTTATTCTTTTTAAGTTCTATACGTAAGGGTGGAATAAATGGAATTTGGATTGATCTATCGTCTAGTGCAACATTAGTTTGATTCGTCGGTTCCGGATCTCCAGGTTGTAACATTTCCTTCGCATTATAGTAAGCAGTATTTTGAATCACTGGTGCCCCTTCGTGAGATAAAGCTGTATTTTGTGCATATTCCATGATTCGCTGTTTTATAGAAGTGATGACTTACAGAGCAAATCAAATGGTTTTTTTTTTGTTAACTCACCCTGACCGCACTAATTTTCTGATGGAACATATATTTTAGCTCTTGTGCCATAGGTTCTATAATTCTTTTACCACTTTTGGGTACAATTTCTGCTGTTTTAAAACTCTGGAAGTATATGCCGTTGAATACTTATCATCTGTTTATTTAATAATTTCACAATTATCTTACTTCTTGTACATCCTTTCGACGTGTGACAAAGTCGCCAAGGTGCCACAATTCACCACCTAATTTGTTAGCCCAAGATTTTACTCTGTAAATTTTATAGATAGAATGGTCAAATTTTCATTTTTAACGGAACAATCGCAGTCGAAACATAAATTCTTGTAACTCTTTATAGTAGGAATGTCTTTTTCCAAAGCACCTAGCAGGGTAATAGAGGTTTTCACACGTCAAATAGAGTAGTTTTTTGATACCAATAATACCATTAGCAGCCTTAATGGTAATTTTGCAATGATATTATGAAAAAAAAGGTATGGAAATATTCGCATACTTCGATTAAAGTACTACTTTATTTTTTTCTATTACCCTGCTAGGTGCTTTGCTTTTTCACAACGCCGCACCGGGAGTCTTTGTTGTGAAATTGTTGTGTTTACATTGAGAAAAAACAGGAAATTTCGTTTGCAACACTATGAATTGTAAACTTTCTCAAAATATATGGATACCTTGGCTATAGTATAGTTAATCTAGACGTTCATAAACAATGAAACAATGTTACGTCACATTAATAAGAAAATTGTTACTTCAATATTAATTGTCACTTCAATCAATAATTGTTACTTAATTGTAAATGTCGAAGTTGTCCGAAGCACTATCCATGACAAATCAAATATTTTCTTTCAGAAGTAAGCGTAGCATACAAGTATGAACAAAAGCTAGATCGGTTGTATTCTACGCAAAAAGTCAAACTAAATGATGACAAATACCTGGAGTTGTGTGGGAATTGGACTGCTTTAACTGTGATGTTAAATACATCGCTGAGACCTTACAGGAGAAATGAACTAGAAAAGCACAGCACAGGAATTCTACATCAGACAACAGCTTATCAAAACTTACAGTTTCTCTTGCCCTAGCACTTCATTAAAATCAACCATCACATCGATTTGATTTTAGATAGCATGAATGTCCTCAAACAAATTTTCAACAAACAGAAACATAGCATATAGTCGAAGTCAATCATTTTATAATGAAGTGTAGCAATGATCACGGCAGCGTGAAATAAACCAGGAAGAAACGGTTCATTTTTGAAACGTCAAATGAGGGACCTAGTAATTCACTAAATGAAAATGAATTCAAATAAACACTGACATCAAAGCACCTAGCAGGGTAATAGATGCTTTTACACGTCAATTAGAGTAGTATTTTGATACCAATTAGCAGCCTTAATGGTAATTTTGCAGTGACATTAAGAAAAAAAGGAATGGAAATATTCGCATACTTTGATTAAAGTACTACTTTATTTTTTTCTATTACCTTGCTAGGTGTTTTGCTCATAAGTTGAATTAATTTGATTCGCAAAATATAAGGCTACTAGAAAATACAGGTTACCTAGTCAAATCAAGCGCTCCTGCATGGTTTATTTTACTCTGTAGTGCTTTGATGACTCAACAATGTTTAATACAACTAGAAGACGTCTAGAAGATAGTGATTGAATCACGAGATACACAATATGTAAAACCGTTCACGTGTAAAAGTTTGCTGTTATATTTGGTTAATGAAAACGGACAACGACGATAGAAATATATAATGGAATCTGTATATAATGTCGCCTATTTTAATGCTAATACAGTGTGAAGGAGGTAAAAGTTTTCATTTCAATCTGTCGAAAATACTTAGATCCAATGAAGGAAGAGATTTGATAACTGTAGTACCATGATTGCTTTTTGTGAAAGATTTTATGAAAGTTGCTCGCTACGAGCATAAACATTGGTATGCACAGCGCTCGTAAGGTAAAATCCAATACAATACACGGAAAATAATTTGTTATCTCGTATCATGATGAGTAAAAGTACCTCGGGCCGAAGCCCCCAGATAATTTTACTAATCTGGATACGAGATAGTAATCTACTATTCATTCTTCAGTAGCAAACTATAGATATTAAAAACATATTTCGATTAAAGTACTTACGTGGTATGTTGCTTTATCCATTTTGATTCTATTGGAGGAGAGTGTGTCGATATATCGTCTATTTGATGCAAAATCAACAGTAAAAACAATAAACTTTGATTGATTAATGTAAATCGGCTAATTTCCATTATATGTGATTATACAAAAGCAACAGAAACGTCCAATAAAATCACTAAATATTTTCAGAATAGAGCCACATCCGCCATATTTGTATTATCGTGAAGAAAATACCATCAACACTTTTACACCCATCGATTTTCAATTGAAATCGCACTTTTAACGTTCAATCTTTGCGATTAAACAAATCCGCTGTACTTTCCGATCCAGTAAAGACAATCTATTCGAGGATTATGCTTACAATATTGCATCAATTCGCAATCACAATATTTCTCACTAATGTGAGAAAATTTTTTCGCTAAAATGGAGCTACAATAATTTACTAGAAATTAAGCGAGGGTGACTTTCCCTGCGAAAAGTTGCGATGGAAATTTCTAGCAGTACGAAACAACCAAAACAACAACCGACAATGGATGGTGAGATTCTGGTAGTAGGGCGCAAGACAATATCTTCTATTTCAAGTGGTATCCTTTTCTATCTATAAACTGAACTTGCGCAAAATGAAAACATGTGCGTTTTTCCAACGAAAGAGCATGTGCAACACTTGTTTGTTTACGAAATGTGCTTTTCACGTGGATAGCATGTGGTTATACACGTGTTTTTGCCTTGTTTGGAATTTTTTTTGGTTGTATTTTGGACACTAAGTATATATGTTACGGTTGATACGGTTAGACTGTCCTATATTTATTTGGCAAACTACAGTGTTTGTAGCACGTGTGAAAGCATGTGAAGTTTACTATACGAGTAAGAAGTTGAACAGACGGCATACAGTATCAAAATTAAAGGATAATAGGATGGTTATCGATTCGAGTTCTTGATTTGATCTCAAATGCAATCTTCAACACTGCTGTAACATTGATATTGATATATAAATAATAAATATTAAATTAATTCAAAGTATTTTGAATCGGTTGATTTCAAATCTTGTACTTCAATTTTTTTAACATGAATTTTACTATATAACGGATATTACCCAGAGCTTGTCATTATTTTTGTTGTCGTTACAATTGTGAACTTACAAATCTAAAGAACATGTTCATAAATTCAGTTAGGGAATGAAAGTAGTTCCATTTCCATGTTGGAAGTATATCAAAATTATAGAAGAAGCAACCATGTATAAAATAGACTGTAATTAATGTATCAAAAAATGGAATCTTTGGATGTCCCCTTCTTAAAGATATACAGAAGAATTGTATTGATTCCTAGTATAATACAAAAATGTTAAGGAATACAATTTATTTTGCCAAGTTGACATATCAATTAGATTTGAATTGTACCTAAAATTCAAATTTTCACGTTCACTGGAATGATTCGCACCACACATGTACTATACGTAGCCAATAACTATAACATTTCAACGAGAGCATTTCTTACAGTACGTCTTACGACATTCGTGAAAATCGCAACCATATGATCCATACAATTACTAATATGAACAATTATGCATTGAATCGGCTACAAATAACTGAAAATTAGGTGACTACATCAATATTGTGAATTTAACTTACCACGAGTAAGAAAATGATTATAATGAAACTCCAGTTAAGAATTTGTCTCAAAATAATGTAGGTCATAACGGTCAATATTACCAGAATTTCAATCCATTCAAATAAAACTAGCGTCGTACTAAACTTTTTTCCGAATTTTCTCCAAAATTTGTGAAAAAACGCCATTTGACGAATAAATTTAGAAGTTTCCTTTGATTTAAAAATTTTAAGACAAACGAATATGATGGATATCAGGACATTTCTGTCATCTAGATCAAATAAATTAAATATATGACGACTATTTTAGGGAATTAAATTCCTGATCTCTGATTTCTATTAAATCACATAAAATACTCAATTTAATCGGTCCAGCTCAAAAAGGTATAAATATAACTACATCAAATTTTCACTATTTCCGCCTCATCCATCTTTTCACAGACGACATGCATTTTATAGGGTTGTTATAGTCATGAAATCTATCAACGCACTGTCAGTGCGTTGATCTATTACTTGATTTGATTTAACATCTTTCACTTTATTCGTACTTACACGTATTTTGCTATAGAAGACGACGCAGGACGTAGCTAGAGCTGATTACCGTCGTTATCTACAACAGACAATATAGTCGACCTTAACATACTGGTCTGCGACTCAAAACTCATCTCCAAGAAGAACAACATAATTTGAAGTTAATAATATTATTCAAGGTAATTCATAGAAAACTGAACTGTGATTATCTGTCGATTTAGATATCAGTTTTCTTGTCCATGTAACCCAATCGAAAATGTTTTAAAAATATAGAACTGCTCGAATGTCGAAAAACATTGCGCAGAAAATCATACAAAGGAAAATTTATTCGAAAATAACAACATGGCTGCCACAGACTTAACAAACATTGGAATTGAAAACGAGTATATAAAATGAAAATTCGATGATAAAGAAAAATCAGATGAATTTCATTTCCAAAATATTTCTATTTATAACACAACAAACAGATCGGTTGTAGTGAACACGTATAGAAAACAAGTGGATATTTTGGTGAAAATGCAATTCTCCGTTTAAATTGAAAACAATTTTCATGAGAAATCACGAAATTTACGAAGTAATCAACTTAGGGAAATCGCAAGTGTTTTAATTAATTAATTTTATTTTCTGGAAGTGATTAGGAATCAAAAGTGATGTCTCTGGAAAGATTGCTTGTTATAGCTAAGATATTTTGTAATGGAAAATTGATTTCACAAATTCTAAATATCTGAAAAACTACCTTTCTACTGCCGTGTTTAGTTTAATCGTAAATTTTAAATCACGAGGCGGACGATTTTCGCAATAATCATTCACACAATTTTTGCTTTGTAATGAAGAAGGTGCAGTTTATTATTGTATAGTGATAGCCAATAAATATAGATTGCCAAATGGTTGTGTATGAACTCAAGATCATAGCTTTCCACCAACCCTTTGATGATTTCTTTAAATTGCCAAGAAATTGCAAATGTTTGAACTAAATTCTCTGAAAAATTTGTTAATAAATTTCAATGTAGCGACAATTTACAGAAAGACAACCGATATTATATTAACGCAACATCGAAAAGCAAACAAATAAAAATTTCCCCTTAAATTATATACCGACTGTCCTAATAACACGAACATTTAGGAAAATTTGCGTAGAAAATTATTGGAAAATCAATACTTGAATGCCGGTGGGTTAGTGTCATCGTCCATTCATGAGACGAGCTAGTTGATATTAAGCTTAGTTGAAGAATTGATTTTTATATTTTGCGACACCAATAAAACCCTTAAACTCCAAAGTGAGTAATTGTTTTCATTAACGGATCAGTGTTGCATAAGAAGTGTTGCAAAGGGAAACACCCTATTCCCATATAAATGAAAATCTAAAAACCAGTTATAATGTCATGAGAATCGTAAGAACTTTTTTTTCATTCTGTGAAAGTAGCGTGATAAATCGATATAAAAAATGACGAAAAGAGTTTTTGTTGTGTTAAACACTAAATAAATGATTTTACAGAGAATATAAACGATGTCAATTTTAAATGGCTAAAAATTGATTACCTAATTGAATTAAGAACACTTTGTTTCAAGTGAAATTGGCGGATATGTGATGGTTTACGAATTAAAAGAAAATTAACCCGTCTAGTAAAAATTACTCAAGCGTTCAGCTCTAATGGACTTTTTAGTGTAAATTGTAAAAAAAGGACACTTAGTCATCCTGTTGGTGTTTAAGTTTTTGGATTTTGTTAACATGCAAACGCTTCGGAAGAAAACTAGCCCATGCAAATGTAAGTAATTTTTCTAAATGTAATTTCTCTTGTCGTTGCTTATAATTCAGTGAGAATTTTAAATCCTTTTAACATGCGGTAAGCATAACACCAGTCTAATTAAATGTCTCAGTTCAATAATTTTACCATATATTTCATCATCGGCTCTTATTGTCCCGAGGGCATCCTTTAATCAGCGAAATAGACGTTTGTGTAAGTTGTATATTTATACAATAAATGAGTCGGACATATTTCCTTGCCGGCAGCCAATGCAGAGTCAATTTTTTTTCTTGTCAAATTATGTTGAATTGGACTTTTAATTAAAAGCTGTTGTAAATTTGTTGAAAGTCTCAAAAGTTCGGTTACAGTGGATGCTGCGAAAGTAATTCACTACATTAGGTAAATTTTTTCGATAAAAGCAAACTCAAAGTTTAGTTGTATACAATGTATATCTCGCCCTCGGATATAACTCCATACTTGTCGAGAATAACAACACACTTGGCAGCTGTCTATTTGGCTACCACATGCGAAAATTGAATTTCACATATAAATTCACGAAAAATTAACCGCACATATTTCACATGTAATCGATCATTTTTGTAGGGAGCTATGTAATGTTCTACTTTCGCATGGGGAAGGCAATAAAAAATATTATTCATTGCAAAATTGATCTTCATTGGTAGGCCAAAAAATTATAGTCATTTTCATTGTAAAATTAATAGACAGCCGAGAAGCGGTTGGCCAAATTCTTTATCAAGACCTTTGTGGATTGCGATACGAACAGTCTTGCAGCTTGAACATACCGACTATTCAGAGTAGTTGAGGTTTTTAGTTCGGTTTAAAAAAGTGTTTCATGAACTTTCAACTTCCTTTATATGTAAAATCCATTACAAAATTCGGGATAAAAAGTTGTAAAATCTCGTTCTGGTGTGTTTATTGAATTCGGCTTCGCCTCGGATGAACTAAATTCACACGAAAGCTTTACTTTCAACTTTTACCCCTTTTGTTATGTAACTGGTGGCCCTCGCTTTTGTCTGGGCACAAAAAACACCATCAAAAAGAAAATTTCACTTTTGTTCCTTACATTGAACGTTGAACAAATATCTATTGCTGGTCGCCTAGATCTTAATGCGATTTTTTACACTAGGAAAATTGTATTTCTTTGAAACAAGTGTTTGTTTAGAATAATTTTTGGCGTCGGTTAAAAATAACTTGCCGAAAGAGCTACGATTTCATTGCAAATATCATCACTAATTCGACTAGTTACTAACCATCTCGTCATTTAGAGTTCTATGATATTGCGTTTAGCCAGTCTGTTGATGTTTATTTTGATGCTCGCAGGTAATATAAACACGTCCATGTTACATAAACCAGTTGACGAAAACTCCGTAAAACAAACCTAACGTAATTTGCTTCCTTTCACAGTTATCCAATATAATGATCCAGCCTGATATATTTCTTTCAATCTAAGTTTTAACATTACTTTGCATTTTACCACATTACTTCTAGATAATCGCTTACTTCTACCGATGTCGATGACAGCTCTGTAATAGTTTTTTATAATTTCCCGCCTAAGTAAACTAATCAAGATGAGCGGCAAGTTGACAGTTAACAACAACTTTTCGTTCTGCTGTTAAGTTTACGTTCGGTGTAATCCATTGATAAAAAAAGTCAATAAAACGAACACAGCAAAACAATAAAGCAATAAAAACAAGCGCAATTGACAAAAATGATCTAACCGAATCTGAAACCATTCATATCTCAATTGTAAATAAAATTTTCTAAAATATCGCTGTGAAAAATCTCCGCCGTTTGATCGTCATCGGTGCGAGAATAATGCACTCAAATCAAGATAATAGAAAATGTAAATTGTTTTTGTATTGCTGTTATTGATCAGTAATTTGTGTATGTTTACAATCGACTAATTGTGTATTTTCTGTTGTAATTTTTGCATAGATCGTAATGACCCAGGCAGGTTTTTCGGTGATGGTGTTACATTCAAGGCCAAATTAATTGGTATTCTGGAGGTAGGCGAGGCTCGAGGTGATCGAATGTGTCAAGAAGCTCTGCAGGTATGAAAAAAAAAAAAAATTTGCAATCACTTGTTAACGTAACTAATCGATTGATCAATGTACAATGTATAGGATCTGAAAATGGCAATACGGGCCGCAGGTGAACATAAGCAAAGAATAACCATTCATGTAACGATCGATGGCCTGCGACTTCGAGACGAAAAAACCAGTGATTCGCTGTATCATCACCCAGTGCATAAAATATCATTTATAGCACAAGATATGTCAGATTCCCGAGCGTTTGGCTATATATTTGGATCGCCTGACAGTGGTCATCGCTTTTTCGGTATTAAAACAGACAAAGCTGCGAGTCAGGTGAGAATTTGTTACTGCGATAAAATCGTTCGTTCGCTATATCTTAAGTGCTTTCCTTTAGGTGGTACTAGCTATGCGTGACTTATTTCAAGTGGTGTTTGAATTGAAAAAGAAAGAAATCGAACTGGCCCGTCAACACATTCAGAGTAAAACAATTCATGAACATCAACCCGTAGCACTGTCGATAAAGAGTTCTTCTAGTCCACCTTTAACCAATATATCTCACGAACCGTCAACTAGCAAGACATCGCACAAAGAGGTAAAATTTTATTGATCTGTTGTTTAGTCGAATAAGAAGTCACAATTTTGCTATAATTAGATGTCACCTGAATCGGTCGCTGACCTAGTTGATCTTGAACAAGAACTCAGTTCCATTCAGCGTGGAATTACACAAATGGAACGAATAACACCGAACGAACCGACAGCTAAATCGAACGATGATCCCTTCGGTGATTCATTCACTCACTTCCCCGTAAGACTTGTTGAGTTAAAAGCTTTTTCCATTATTTGTAACGCCGTAAACTGTTTTCAGACATACAATCTACTGCCACCGCCAGAGTCATCCAAATCGCGACATTCGAAAGCACTTAAACCACCGGAAGATTCGAAACCAACAGTCACCTCGCAATCATCCATTTCAGCATCGACGGTATGTACTGCTAAAACTTTACCTAGCGATGACTGGTTGACCAAAAGCAGTACAACGAATACTGTGGCTGTTTCATCGCTTGAAGAACAAATTAAGCAGCCCGTCGATGATTCGCAATCGAATGATTTTGGCGAGAGTCCTTCCGTTTTAGAACAGCATATTGATGCATTTACTGATCTTGATCCGTTAGGCACAGGCAAGAGTAGGCCTTACATCGACAAAAAGTATTTTTTCCAAGATTTGAAGAACCCACGAAAGAAAGTGTTAAAGGACTTGTCTGAGCCTGAAATCGGTTTTTCAGCCAACTTTACTTCACTTGCCAGTGACGGCGGAAGCAGTGAAGAACAGTCATGTAAGGATACAATTACGAATTTGGAAGCATCTAGTCTTTTAGAAGTAGGTAAAAAAAGTGCGGAATCGAACAGTGGACTCGGTGGCGTTGCTGATTTTGCAGCGAATTTTACAAAAACCGATACCTTTCCAATGTCACAACAGAGCATTTTTAAAATGGATTTAGACAAACATAAGACTGACGATCCGATAATAGGAAATAATAAGGCACTTCTAGTCACTGATAACGATCCGTTTTCACCGAGGATGAAGAAATTTGATCCATTCGAAGACGACTTTTCAAAATCACCCCTCGACCCATTCGAATTTAATTTCGTTACAAAAGGAAAGTCAACTGTCCTACCAGAGACGAAAATCGTCAGTGATGATGTGGCTAAAATACACATAGACAAAAGGATCACCGATTTCAATGGACCATTGCAAGTAAACTTGCCACCGGAAAGTTACTCAGCTTATATGACGCACAAAAGTGTCGAACGTCACAGTTCGGATGCTAGCGACTCGTCTCTGGCACGCAATCGCCCAAACGTTTTCAAACAAAATACAGTCGATGTGATCAGCAGCATTAGCAGTAAGAAAATGAAACCGCATTTGTTTTCGCAAAAGTATTCCAAGCGAGATTCAAATAGTATCAACATGAGACGTCTACAGGAAAGCGATTCGTTAAGTGAAAATGAAACAGCACCAGAGCCTCCACCTCGACCCGACTCATCGTCGCATGCAGAGCCTCCACCTTTACCACCAAAGAAGCAATTTTCAGATATTGTTATTCGACCATCTCCCCTATCAATTAATCGCGATACAACAAGATACGATTACATTTCTCAAAATCGTAGAAATCAGCAGAACGATCAAAATTCGCCCGCCTTGCCGTTGCCTTCACGTAAAGTAACAAGAACAGATTCTAGTTTTCCAGGTCCGGGTCGTCCGGCTAAGAAAGTTAAGGATGAAGATGAATATCTAACACCGATTTCGGCGAAAAATGATTTGCCAATATTACTGCCACCTCCTCAACGAGGCTCCACCAAGAATCGCGGACGTCGTCATCCGGAGCCATTAACTGCAACTACATCAAATTCCAACAAAAAGCCTGATAAATCAATTGATATTTCATTACCGGATATTACACTCACTCAACTGTTGACATTGGGCATTGACGATCTAGCAGCTAAACTAAACGTACCAGCCAATAAACTCAGTACAATGAACATTGTTGAACTTACGCAATACCTTTCGGAGTTCGTCGAAAAGTCATCACAGAAAAGTATCCCGATTGCCGATCCACCAGTACAACCAATACAATCGGAAGCATTATTCAAAGTTAGCTTTGATGACTCAAACGATGCTACCTTTGTTGCTAAATTTGACGATAATTTCGGTGATGATAGTAACGGTTTTGTTCCCAACTTTGACAATTTCGATGAAAAAGTAGCCGCTGCACAAACTAATAATTCAAGCGCTGTTGATCGATATGCCGTATTTAGAATTATGGATCAAGAACTCAAAAGTCAAGAAGATGATGAGCCACAAAATGATAACACATCCAGCTTTTCAGATAATGATTCCAATGAAGACCCAGTTGTGCCAGCACCTGTAGCTCCAATACCACGTATCGACACAAAAATAACTCAGGCCATATCACAAGCAAAGGATCGATACGCTGCCTTACGTGATATAATTTTAGTTGAAGATCTGTTTGATAAGCCGACTCCACTTGCGTTGCAGAAGCAGGACGATGATGAGTGCGAACTAGCGGATAACAGTGTCATAAATGACGATAGCGATAATAAAGTAACCGACAATGAAAGCTCTCCCGAAATCAATATTTCAATCAATCTTGATGAAGAAAATGATGCTTTGACCGACTTGAAACCGTCACCGATATTAGGTAGCAAAGATGATTTAGAAATTGATGAGTACATGAACCGGGCGATATCAAATTTATCACTGGACAGTCGAGACCATTTGTCTCCAAGCATTTCCAAGTCACCGGTAACGAAATCACAAAATGCATCCACATCACCGATTCGATTGCAAAAGCAACAGCAGCTTCTTTCGCAAGTAACACAAAGGGCGCCATCGTTGAATGATATGTCTACATCTCCTATTCCCGTACAAAAATCACCGGTCAGTATGGAAATGATGCCAAAGTCACCTTTATCCCAACCGGCAGCTGATGGATTAAGTAATAATGCTAATTCCACATCTCGATCACCGATTCCAATGGCACAAGGTGTAGCAAATTTGTTGGAATCAGTGAAACCAGTTTCGGTTGGAGATGCAGCATTCGAGTCTTCTCCAGAAGTAAGCAAAACAGGTAAGCGTTATACGGAAACTTGTTTTGTACGAAAAAATAATTTTAATAATTCTTATTAAATTTCAGATGCACAACCAGTAGTTGCAGAATCTTGGGCTGTTTTTGACACGATCACCGAGCCGGTCAAGGACAACCTAGTGAAATCACCAAAGCAGCAAAACGGTAAGCAATCATTTTTTACTCTAGTCACTCTAGTTCCGCTCGATGTTCATTGCGTTTTATATTTTACTCAGAAGCAACCAAAGAGCATCCAGTCGATTCATGTTCGTCAGACGAGAAAAACGAATGGAAAACCGAACAGGAATATCACAAAAGATGGCCTCGTGGCCATACTTCATCTTCGTCACGTGATCTCAGTCCATGGGATGACGATGGGCAACAGCAAAGTGAGCGTGGCCGTCGTGGACTTCATCCTGATCGACATGGATTTTATATGCGACATGCACGAAGAATGCATTCAGGAGACGATGACTATGAATATGAAGAGGAAATGACGAAAAATCATCGTGATAAAAGGTCAAAAAATAGCGCGTCACGCAATCGCGATAATTTCGATACTGGCGAAGCAAATTGGTACCATCCAAATAATCATCACAGTTGGTCACCGCAAGATGATGGGGAAAATGGAGAACGAGGTGGAGGTCGGAGTTTTGAACGAAGTAGTTATGAGCGAAGTACGTACGGACCTCCGTATGAGAAACGCGAGAGTTATGATTACCGGAAAGACTATAAAATGTACGACAAGAAAAAATATTACAGAGACTATGATCGACCTTCGTACGATTTTGATGAATATGACGATTATGATCCAAGAGCTAAGAGTCGTAAGGACTATGATGAATTCGAACCAGGATTTAAGCGTCCGTCACACCGAAATTCCAAAGAATATTTCTACAAAGTGGATAAGAGAAGCTTTGATCGCGAAAGTTGTGAGTCGTATGACAGTGCTAGCCGTCGTAGAAAAAGTTTTGGCAGTGGCGATATGTATGGAAGTGCTGACAGTCGCGAAGACTTTCGAGAACGGTATACATCAGCGGAAAAGATTCGGGGAATACGAAAGGCAGCGAAGCAAAGATCCAATGAAGAGTACGAACAGGACTCTGAAGGTGATGTTGTGCTTAGACGTGCACCAGGAGACACAAGAAGTCTCCAGCGGCCAGCGTTGTCTAGACCGAGAAAAAGTAGTGGATCATCTCCGTGGGACGGTGAAGGTGAGTTTCCAAGCTGTTTTGTTTCGAATACTTTGAACTTAATTTTTTTTTTGAAAAATCATTTTGCAAAAATCAATAATTCTGATTCGCATTTCCTCAAAAAAAAGTTTGCTTTTGTTGTCTAGAACTCACTCCAACATCGTCTCAAAAGTCATGGAAAAGACCTGCAAGTGCGTCAGAATCTGAGAGGCGATTGGCTGAAAGTCGTCGTGCTTTGACTCACACACTTCCCGGATCCGATGGTGAAAAAGATCGGCGGTTTGTCATGCTTAACGATTTTCATCGAAATTTTGAGTTAATTTTTAATTTTTTTCATTTAATTAGATTTCGTAAGAAAATGCGATCCCGTGGCAAGGATTTACCCATCGATGGACGTGCAAACAGTTATGCATCAACCACAATGCGTTATCCACCCGCTCATCGTTCTAGTGAATTGGAATACGAAGTTGCCGACTATGAAAATGAGCCCAATTATCGAATGTCTCGCCGTAAGCAGGAAGCATTAAGAACAATGACGGCCGAGCGACGTAAAAAGGATTCATCATTTTCGTTCGATCGGAACATGGAAAGCATGCATAAATTTAGCAAAAGCAGTCGGGACGTGTATTACCCCGACGATCAATATGTTGACGATGCTCCGAAAAGTGCTAGAAGTAGCCGTAATGAGTACGAATATGACGATTACGAAGAGACTCCGCGATCAACGAACAGCGGTAAGTTTACATTCGACGATGAACAAGGTTTCGAGTCTGATTTCAATTCTCCGTCCAACGGTAAATCGTTACGATTTTCTAATGACTTTTCGGAAAAGGAAACGCCACGTCTTAATACTCACAGTGTTCAAAAGTCTGTTACGCCGAATGCAGATGTAACACCGACAATTTCACAAAAACTTCGATTCGATGATAAAATAACCGTTTCAAAGTTTGATTTGTTTGAAGATGACGATTTCTCGAAAGCTGAATTCTCTTTCGAAAATGAAGACCAATGGGTGGCTGAACTGCCAAAAAAGAATCTAAAAACCACGGCGAAACGGCAAGATAACATTAAAAAATCTGAGTCGGTTAATATTTTTGCTAAAAAACAAGAAGATCCCTTTGAAGACGATGATTTCTTTGCCGAAACTAATGCAGAAACGAATAACAATAAAAATAAAAACGGCGCTGGTAACGGGCAGTTTAACTGGGAACGTAATTTCGCTAAATTTGACGAAAACATCTGATTGCGTTCAAGGAAACGAAATGCACTAAAGATGCTCCAGCACATTACTGCGATCAAGTATACAATCAAAAATATTTTCACCAACACAGTTCGGTACGAAATATTTTGTGATTAGAGCAACAATAATGCATACGCGCCTGTTGCATAGTTTCGATTCCTTTAAACTTTACTTTGTGTGTCTGCATATTGCAAGCATCAAATCCGTTGCTTCTTTTGATCTAAGTATTCCAAACATATTGATGCAAAATCTTACTTTATAGTTTGTTGAATAGAGTTCTTCGCTTCGCTTTGTGCCCGACTCGTTTAGGACGGCCGAGAAATGCCGGAGTCATCTGCTATAGACAATGACGACAAGAATAAGCGGAGAGCTCTGGATAGTGTTCTCTTATATATAGAGAGTTCTGATGAACATGTTGGAGTTATAGATTTTGTATCAAACATTAGGAAATACTTAACCCAAAGAAAGTAACAGATTTTACGATTTTGTTGCGATATCCTCACCATTTCCCAAATCAAAGGAATCAAACCGGTGTTTACCGTCTACAAAAGGTTAATTTCTGTTTAGAGCTCCCCTTCAGGTATACAAACAGTATTTTGGTGCAAACCAACAATTTCAGTCGAATGTTAAAAAAAATTGGAAGAAATAGACAGAGTTGTTAAGTTTCTCCATTTTTAAAATAAATTTTTATAAATTGGAAATTATTGATATTAATGAGCAACAAAGAGATGTGCCGTGAAAGAAAAAAATTTGAGTAAAACCGAACGTAATTCCAAATATATTGATGTTTTGCCACTTAAACAAATTGAACGAAACATATCTTCGAATGAAATGCAACAAAGTAAGAGGAAATGAATGATTGATACCAATTAACAAAATTTTGTGTTACAAAAATGAAGTAAAGAAAACAGTTAATTAAACGAGTTATATACAAAATAAACAAAGTAAATTAGAAGTGTTCCTTTAATAATGTTTAATATTTCAGAAATGTATAAGCTTATAGTCGAATGAAAAATTAAATGTCGAATTTGATAAATAATACTCAATATATAGCCATCTCTATATACAAATTTAAACCAGCATTAATTAACAAACGAACAACTAAATCCAATTAAAAATATTTATAAATATAAACCAAATCGATCAAATTTCACAAATAATTTACAATTTTAAAACGAATTCATTATAATAAAATGCTTTTGAAGCACACTCCGCCTCACCACTCTCGAAATATAATTTAAAAAAATAATAATTCTATAAATATAAAACATTTCCTCTACAATATAAAAATCATTATTTTAAAATTGTTGTGCATTTTTGGCTTAAGTTTTTTAATTGTTTTAAGTATTGTGAATTTAGCCATAATATTTGATGTGTAAGGAAAAGATAAGCTTTTCGAACAATTTCTTCACAATTTACGAATTATTAAAACCGTAACGAAGAATACAAATTTAAAAGTTTCTGTATTACTTTTGTAAATAAACTGAATGGAGCAATTATTTATTTAGGGTAATTAAATATAAAAAGAAAAATTGTAATTTTTCAGACAATTTTATTTGCTTTTTTGTGTCCGATTACCCTAATGTTTGTTCATAAAATTTGGGTTGGCTTACTAGTCTGCAAATAGGTACACGCTAAAAGCGCCACGAATTTTAGATAAAATATCAAGCGTTGAATTCTTGGCTTGAACTTCCCTTTTCTAAGCTTCTTGTCAGTGCTCTGTATGTAAATATACTATCGTTCTCGCCTCAGAGCTAGAACTATCAAACTATAAACAAAAGGCGCATGGGCCCAGAAACTAGAATATTTATAAAGAAATTAGGATCATTGATGCGACGGGCTTCCGGTGAATCGCGTTCTATGGATTACCTATTACAGAAGGTTTCTATTGCCATTCAACGAAGGAACGCTAGCTGCATTTTGGGAACATTAGGAACGAATAGAATTGATGATTTTTATTTATTGTAAACTTGTTTTTTGAAAAGATCGTTTTTTTGCTGGTTGCGCCTAGCAGCCTTTTTTTTCGCTATATTGAATAAATCTCGTATAGAGAAAATAAAAAAAAAGGCGCAAATTCAATAAAATTACTAATTGGCACTTGTGATTTTCCAAGTCGACTCATATCGCCAGTCCAGGCTTGGCTGGCCTAACTAGTATACCTACTGAATTTGCAGTGAACAAGACTATAACTGAATCAAGAAAAAGATAGATTCATCAATAGAAGTTTGAAATTGTAGCATCTGTGTCAAAATTATCTATTGGCACACGAGATGTGCTCTACCTTAACAGAATTAAAAATTAACTATGAAGGGAACACGATCATCATTTAGCGAAACAACTTTTACATTTCTTTGTAAAAAAACATCTCAGTACTAACGTTTTACGTACACCATTTCAATTTTACTAACTTTTTTTCGTAACTGAATCACAAAGACGATATTTATGCCACTCAACGGGTAATAGTCAAAATCGTTTTTGATTGACATCTCTCACAAAAAGAAACGGGTTTGTCTGAAATTATGGTCGTTTTGAAGAAGGCTGTATACTTTGGGGAGGTCACGCAGATGCAGATACGCGGGTTACACACCACGTTTCATACAAAAAATTCACCACGCCATACAAATTTAGTTTTGATGAATTAGTTTGTATGGAAAAGGTGTGTTCCCGCGTATCTGCGATCTACAATGGCGATCTGCGTGACCTCCCCAAGACGCGCACGTTGGACTTTTAAAAACTCGAAAATCTTCGTGTGAATGGTGGTAGGAAACATTCTAGGAGGCGATATTAATGTCGTTGGACAGGTCTCTAATATTCGTGACACCATAAACTTAGCGCGGCAACTCCTCCAGGATTCCACAATATTGGTTCCAGTGTACTATTACAAAAATTCTCTAGAATTCTAATTTTCATCACTTCTATTTTATTTTTTCTGACGTATGAGAAAATATTAGGTTAGGGCCGGATTGTCTGCTAAAAGAATCTTCGAGAAATTTTGGTTAGTGCCAATAAAATTCGAAAAATTCAATTAATTCAATTTTGTCATGTAAAAGTTCCTAGTATATTATAATCATATTTCACACGTTGGCAACAAACCGGAAGGATTCGGAAAATTTTCGACTTTTCCTTATTTGCTGCATTTTCCGAATCAATATTTATTTTTTAACTGAGCGATGAAAAAATAGAACTTCTGTATTTCAACGATTTTCCGAAATCGGATTATTTCTAGTTGACCTGAAGTCGAATTCAATTTGTGAAAATCAGACCTGTTCCGAGCTGATTCAGCCGGAGATGAAGTCATGGGTAATGTTATTTGTTCACTGAGGAAAAAAAAGATGGCAATTCCATTTCGAGATTGTTGTTTGTGGCCAGAGCGTATCAAGTCCAGAAGAAAATGACAATTTTATCACGTGCGTTTCGAGTTTGTTTCTGCTTGTTTAGCAACCAAAACCACATCACTTTGAACTTGCCAAACCATCTTTATTTATAATTATCGGAATGGAATCTAATTCTCACGTCGTAACTACGGTTTAATACATCACAATTTGAAGGCTTCCGTTAAAATCGCATATCGGACATTGGAAATTAGCATCAGCCGTAAGGTTTCCCTTAAATCAAAACAACATTAGAAACTGATCTAACGGCTGAAAAATGTATCAACTCACCTGCAGGCAGTAATAGCAAAATATATGACTACATCCCATATGATGCGGCAACGTAGGCCTCTCATTGCAATAAGCGCATTTGGTATTCACAGTCATTAATGGTCTTCGTTCCGGTTGAACGCCGAAATTCCTCTTTGAAAACGACACAATGTTTCGAATCTTCCTCTTCACCGAATGGTAGTTAATCAAAGGTAATGTAAATCCTAGCAACTCCATAAATCCACCCCAAATCAATTCACGAGTCATGTGGGCGTATCCAACATCACGTCGTTTGTTGCCATACATGGAAATGTTGTCTAACCGCAGTAGATAGTCGGCTAGACTCGGTCTCTTGCCAGTTTTGAGAAATCGGAAAAAGTTTAGGAACGTGCTAACCGTCAGTGCATTGTCTATCCAAGTAATTGATGTCTGAAGCTTCCTATTGCTCGTTAAACGGAAGTTGGCATAGTCCTTCAAATATTTAAGGATCACATTGACCATGTAATGTAGAACCATTCTGGATCGTGTGAGCTGATCTTTGTCGTAGCAAATGAATAAGAGCTGCTGCCCGAATGTGGATAAATTGGATCGAATTGAACAGTACCATATTGCCGATCGAAGAAACAGATCCAATTCCGGTTGATAATTGCTGAACTGTCCTGGCTAATCATTTTGCTTAGATGGGAAGATAACACTGAGGCAAGTGTAAATGAATTACCGATAAGTTTTGAAGTGATTTCGCTAGTTGATCTCGTATAATTCTGGTTATGTCGTCATCCAGTTGCAAAGCGTCCAACTAAGGATTTAACGTTAAATTTTAACTTAAGAATATGAAATGTACAAATCTTGAACCTGGTTAACCCTTGGAACATATTCTGTTCTCATCTTGAAAAATTAAGAAACGATTTGATCGAATTGAATAACTTGACAGAAATACAAACCTTCTAATCAGCTGTTTTGACATTATCTTTCTTCAAGTTGTTAGTTGAGTGATGTCAAATCAGTTAATTTTTGATACAACAACGAAATGGACGAAAACAACAGCATTATTTACGGTCTTGAGAGTCAGGCTCGAAGTCTCACTCCTCAGTTGGCTGAACCTAAAGAAATCCGGTTTTTCATTGCAACGCAAACCTTAAAACCGAACAACCAGCTACATCTTATTGAACTAAATGAAAGTTCGTCGTCGCTGAGCGCAAAGGTACCACCCTGCCTTCAACGCATTCAACGCAACTAGAACCTAATTTTCATCTGCAGATATTTGCTCATCCTTTGGGAGAAGTATGGAAACTGAATTCCAGTCCACATGATCCTCGAGTTATAGTTTCGACATACAGCTGTCAGAAGGGGTCTCAAGTTGTAATGCAATCTGCGCTACTTCGACTTCCCGAATCTCTAGAAAATACAGAAAACAAGGAATACTTATCGTTTGAAAGCACCGATATTTTGGACACTCAAGCTCATGGAAATGAAATCAAAACAACCGAATTCCATCCAACCGATTCTAATAAACTAGCGACTGTAATTGACGGGAAAATTTTACTTCACGAACAAACTGAAGCGAAAGTTGTAGTTGTATCAACGTTGACTGGCAAAAATTCTCCAAAATATTCTACCGGAAAGTGGTCTCAGGTGATATTTCTATTACTTCGCGACTATTGAATATTCTGCTAAATTCGTTGTAACAGCATCATCAGGGAAACCAATTTGTGTGTTTATACGATTGTGGTATACGTAGCTACGATATCCGAGATCCGAATCATTGTGCGTGGCAAATTGAAGATGGACAGTTTATTCGTGATTTAGATTGTAACCCGAACAAGCAATGTCTTTTGGTTACTGGAGGTGATGATGGAACATTGAAAATTTGGGATACTCGAAATATAAAGGAACCCGTATTCCTTAGAAGTGATCATTCACATTGGTAAGTATTTACCTATAATGTTCAATTATGTGTGTATTGTGCTGGGACTTCTACGTTGCTTTGTAAAAATTATTGCATACTGATCCGCTAGAAACCGAATCTTTTACTTCATCAATTCTTTTACGACAGCCAATCATGAATGGTGTACATTACCTCTATCATTCTGTTAGGAATCATCTTAGTTTAGATCAGTTGTGCTGCCTTATATTGAGGTAAAGAAAGTTTCAGAATTTCATTTTATTCATGATCATTTTTACTTATTTGAGTCGCATTGCCCGACCTGCGTAACCAGTGTTGCCTACGTTTTTAATTATATGCAAACAGCCAGCCGACGTCGTTAGTTTCTGATCCTTTAATCCACCAGTAAATAAATCGAATGGTAGCTGGCCGGTTACAACGAACATTTCATCTAAATTAGGACCGCCGAAGGCAATATTATTTGCATATGGTGTGGGTATATCAAAAACTGTCAGCTCTTTCCCTGTGCTGGATAATAAGCTCTATTAAAATATGGGTCGTGCGTCACAATATTAGAAGTGGGTGAACTTTGTACCTTGAATCGATCTTTATAACTGTCGAACAGTTATAACACCCTATATATAAATTGTCTTCAACATCAATAGTGAGCCCGAAGCCGGTGTATGTAGGTACATCGCTCTCATCGTAGATCTGATATAACTTTCTTCCGTTACCTAAATGCAACCAATTCAAACGTTACGAACTCAAATTCTTGTGCCACGTGAAAACTGGCAAGGATTTTCAGTTAAGTAACCAATTTTCTAGCATCAACTTACTTATTTTGCCAGTCAAAATGTTCCACTCATATGCTTTTACCACAAATTCACAAGCGTTAATGTGAAACATTTTTCTTTTACGTAAACTATGAGCGATTCCATTCGAGAGTTCAACATAATCAAGTTGTTTCGCAACTCCGAAGTGTCGATCATAACTGTAGACAGAACCGTCCGGTGCAATTGATCTGGTGCAGAGAAACTTACGCATAGTTCCACCGTAAAATCGACCGAAGGGGTCGGTTTTACCAATATGCCACAGATTATCCTTGTAATACGGATCCTGTTCGACTCCAAAAATAATATCTAATATGCGAGCTGTCTCCGATTTACCATTCCAAAATATTCGCTTCACTGTTCGATCTGCAAAACCAACAGCAAACTCATCTCGGTGACCCTCAATGGGAATAATGAAACCAGCATTCGACGGAGCATTTGTGATTAAGGCAGCGTACACTTTGTTTTGCAAATAGTCCTAACGGTAAATTTGGTACGTTATTCCGAAGAAGTCCACGTAGTAAAGACTGTTTGTTAAAGCACACCAATGAGGAGAATCACCAAATTGGACTGGTTGTCCGTAATGATTTTAATCTCGAGATACTTTTGATTATACAGAAGAAGAAAATTAGTCGGACAGGATATTTTGTACAATTTAACGATAGTCGTCCTACAGCTTTTTCAATGAGTCCAGTTAATAAAATCAAGACCATCAACTTAAGCATTATAGAAATATGATTTCGCAGTAGAATTCGTTGGAATTAAATTTTGGTATATAGTCTATGAGTACGTGTTAAATACAGCAGGCTTCCAGTGGCAGATTTCGAGAACTTAGATTGTGTTAATGGGTGTGTTAATTGAAGTGTGGCACTGGAAAATCGTGACCTGTTGTAATGATAATTGATAAGCTTGCCGCTCTTATCGATGTCCATTTCTATTTATTTTTTCTTCTAATTACAGGATTTGGAGTGTACGGTTCAACACATTCCACGATCAGCTCATACTCTCCAGTAGCAGCGATTGTAAAGTATTATTGACTTGTGCGTCAAGCGTTAGTTCAGAGGCAACTGATGAAAATGGAGAACAGAAAGAGAAGTACCTAGTCCATCCACACTTCCAAATGTTTTTTTTTATATTTTGTCATTGAATCTGTCTTTTGTAGGATTCCGGATGGCTTGCTGCAAACATTTGACGGACATGAAGACTCTGTTTACTGTTGTGAATGGAGTAGTACCGATCCTTGGATTTTTGCTTCGTTAAGTTATGATGGTAGAGTGATCGTGTCCAAGGTGCCCAAACAATTCAAATACAAAATTCTACTTTAATGCATTTTATTAGTTACGCTCGCATTGGGACACGCGAGACATGATTTAATTATAAACATTAAACATATTTATTGTGTAAAAGAAAGTGCCTGCATATTGGTTCAGTGAAGTTACTTATCACTGTTTCCGTTCGCTGTGTTGGCTACAACTTCGGAATTATCAGCTGTCGATTTTTCGGTTTCTTCGATGCCGTCGACTTTTGCCGCATCTGACGTGTCGCTCACACTATTTTTGAACCTGTCGTACCTAAATGGATTTTGTTACAGAAGTTATCGCTGGGAAATATTTCTTGTTATTTACCTTTCAGTCGCTGTTGAATCTTCATCTTCATTGTCATTCTCTTCGATGTTGCCGACTTCTTGCAGTAATTCGCCTAAGTCTTTATCTACATCCGCCCAGATTTTGTCTTCAACGTTGTCGTCAATTTCATCATCGTTGGTTTCTTTGATAGAATCGTTGGGTTCATTCTTCACCTCAGCTTTGGCTGCCTTAGCTAAAGATCCGAATACAATTTTGGATTACGTTAGTCACATACGAAAATTTTACACTTCAATGGAAATTTACCTGCCGCCTTTTCCTTTTTCGCCTCCCGTTCTTGTCGTTCCTGTCGCCGGTGAATTTTTTCCGCCGCCAACCTTAGATTCTGATTTTCTTTGTACCGTAGATATGACCGCAAATGACTTCTGCTACCGCAATGTTTCGATAGGGCAGTTGTCTGGTCATCAGTTAGTGGCAAATAATATCGGCACAGTTCACAATAGTAGACTTCCACTTTCTTTACGTGTTCATTGCCAACATTGATTTCAGTTTTCGGTTTAATGTCCTCAGTTGCACTATTTTCTTCTTTCTTTTCCAACAGGTCTTCCTCGTTCTCATTTTGATCGTCAACATCGCCAATCGAATCGACAGTCATGAATTGCTCCAAATCGACCTCGCATTCATTTTCACTAGCTGCTGTTGAATCGTTTCCTTGACGTGCTTTGCGCTGTAGACGAAGATCATATTTTAGTTAATTGTTTGCTGGATTACAGGATTTGATCATATTTAAAGTTAATGGTTGCAAAGTCAATTAATGAATAAATGTTAACCGATTAAATGTCGAAAATGAGTGCAGTGAATGCAATGTTAGTTAATGCATGAGTTAGTGAGTTACAGTGTTTTCGTTAAATTCGATTGTAATGCGTGTCTACTAATAGATACTCGCTGATAAATGACGAGATTTCGGCAATATCAGAGGGGCAGATACATATTGCTTTATGACGGTTTTGATTAAATTGCATTTTTTGGTACAGATTTAGACTTTTGTCGGATCCACAAAAAATATTGTGGTATCCTGCTGACCAAATTACCAGGAAACTTTCCTGTAAAAAATGTGGATAGCCTTCTCCGGTAACTCAGTTACGGGAAGTTTTTGACTCAGTTCCAGGGATGAAACATTTTTTTTTAACGAGGGAAAAAGGGGTTGTCTGAGGCCACAAATCATCCGAAATTTTTTTTGAAATTTTTTTTTCCCCGAAGTAAATAAAACGTTTTTCATAACAAATGCTTCCGAAGTTTAAGTGGAGTGGAGAAAATAACTATTTTCTCGTCAGCGTTGTGAAAACATTATTTCCATGCCCGAACTACGCCGTCAGCTGATAAAACAACGACACAAGTATCAAAGTTTGGATAGGAAGTGGATTTCGAGTCTCTTTCACTCCTTAATTTCGTCGTTGGTGTAAAGCGATTGTTTACATTTACAACGATATCAGCCAAGTTCCATCACATACATAGCATACACGATGTTAGTATTCATAGAAATGGCGAAATCAGTTGAAAACGACTGGAGTGATTAAAATAACCAAAAGTCAAAACAGAACTGCTTCATGCTTCAAATCTTAAGCTTAGCGTTAATGTAAGCATTTTAAAGTTGTTGCAAGTTCAAGCATTTAAATGTGAACGACGTTCACTGAACATGCAATCCGTTTGTTTCAATAAAATTAGTTCGTCTTTAGTCAAAATGAGTTAAATTCTGAAAAAAAGCAAGCGTGCAGGATGTCGTCTTCTTATACCCCAACAGATGAATGTCATAAATAAACTATCCCATCTTGGTTCAGTATAATTGATTGTGTGTATATTGTGTGACAAATTCTACTCAAAAAATGAATTCTTCGAATTCACTCACCTTGATGTGTTCAATGGTACAATTATGCGTTTCAAATTCCATTGGACTCTTAAAGCCGATACGACAAACCGTGCAATACGGCATCAAAAATTTCTTCATTTTTCGATGTGCCTCGGAAGCCTGATGTTCAGCTTTTTCGGACCGATAGTTGAGGCGGCACAACAAACAAAATTGAGAATTCAAATCCTCAGTGTCTTTAGCGGATTCTTCGATTTCACGCTGAGTATTCCGTTGCGCCAATCTCATGCGTGCCAACTGGGCTTTTTGCCGCAAAGATAATCGTTTCAAAGACAATTTATGCTGACGACTATACAAATGATGTTGATATTCCTAGGTTTATGGACAATTTAGAGTTTTGCTATGTGTGACGAAACGATTTTGGTTATTTACCTTGAACGTTACGCATTTAACATTGCAATGAATGCACACCAATTTGATGTAAGATTTTTGCAGTGATTTGTACGAGGTTTTAGGTTTACTGTCGACTTCGCTTTTTTTCTCTTCGTCGATATTTTCGTCAGCATCTGATTCATCTTTGACACTTACATCAGTGCCAGTCTCATTAGCTTCAGCAGTTTTATCAGCTGGTTTGGTTGATTTCTTTGCTGTTGCTTCGGTATTGGTTTCCGCTTCATCGTCAGCCTTTTCCTTGTTGCCATCGGCTTTGGAATCCTCATCTTCGGGCTCATCTGCAGTGCCTTTTTTGCCAGCCGTATTATTCTTCTTCAATAACGTGCTAATTTGAATGGTGAAAGGAAATTGGATTTGGATTTCTTCTTCGTAATTCGTATGTTATATGAACATAAAAGCATTTCGATTATTTGAACTTGAAATTATCTTGATGGCCACCAACAATTTACGTTGGTGTGTCCACATTCACTCATTTTTTTATCGAAATAAAGTTGAGATTGATGCAACGCTCAAATTACAACTTTACATGAGACAGCAGTCGTTCATTGTGGAATTTGTCATTTTGTTGGAAAAAAATAATTTTATAAAACGTGTATATACCATACCTCCTCAGCCGAGCGATCTTTACTCGTCTTGCTGTTTCCGTACGTGATTTCAACGATAAATATTTTTTTCGCAAAGCAACTGTCTGCGTCGGCGGTTGCGGACGACGTATACCACGCAAAACGCTACTTCGTCCACGATATGTGGTTGTACCTCTTTGTCGTCTAGGTGGCAAACTTTTGGGTGGTGCCATTCGTTCTCTTGAACGCTGAGAGGACACTTCACGTGGACGAAATGTTGCTGGGCGCTCAGCACTGCGCGAAGATGGTTCATACGATGGACGACGATAGGAACTACTATTGTCACTGTACCGATTGCTGCCATAATCACTTGCTGAATTGCCGCCATATTCAAGGCTTCGTCTTGAGCTCTACATTGGAAATAAGGCCAAGAAGAATATTTTTGTTTGGATTTGATTTCATTTAAAATAGTTGAAGTCATTGATTTTAGTCGTTGTCTTGATTGGTTTTGGTTTTTTTGTTTCTCAAAATAGAAAATTCTCATAGAACACACATGCGCAACTAGGTATCATCGTCATAATCCAAGACTGAACATTCTTCAGTCTTAATACCGACGCAATGACGTATAGAAATCAACAATTCTGTTATCTTCTAGTCAGTCCCCATCTTTTTTTTGACACTAAGAAATGAATTCGTAATTTGATAATCAATCAATTTCATCATTTTTGATTTCGGTGAAGTGTCAATCAGTTCATCATAATCTCTACAAAGTGAGTATGGTAATAGATTTTCAAAAACGTTTCCTAATTCATCACCAAGAATTCTTCGTCGACTTTCTAATCGTTTTGTAAAATCAATTGGAATATTAGTTATCACAGAAGTGTGTTATCGAAAAAGATAAAAAGAAAGCTCAATTGCAAATTATTTACCTCAGTGTATCGCGGCCGTTTCCGATCGAGAGAGCGATCCCTTGATGACTGTAAGTAATAAATTTTGGTATTAGAAGATGTAACAAAAAAAAAAATCAAAGGCTAGTATGGACGACGCTTCCATACTAAACTGTTAGTATGATGAGGCAAATGTAGTTAAGCTAGGCACAAACCTATTTAAATGCATGCTTTGAAAAATCGGACACACGGGAGTTGTACAAAGGACACTAAAGTACTAAGTCTTTGATCGTTCAGTTCAGACTGAAGTTTCAATAGACTTTTAAGAAGATCAGAGCGAGAAGTCTGAAGACCAGTTATGGCTTGCCTTGCATGACTTGTCATTGTTTTTTCCCATACATTGTTTTGATACATCCCGCAAGGCATGTTAAAATAAGTGGTCTAAATAACGGTCTATGGTACGCGTACCGTTTTGGTCATGCCAATTCTATTCTTTTATTTATAGTGAATTGGTTTCAGTTCTGAGGAGCTATGATTACTTTTAATCTCAAGTGTCTGGGTCTGGGCAATAAAGTGTCATATTTACAAAGTTGTGGTTAATTCGTGTTGGAAAAGGCATTCGTGCTTTGATTTCGAAATGCGATTTTCTTACATCTCACATCAATTGTGAAATAAATGCCGTATTTAAACTAGTTCGATTAGGTCAAAGGGTTTTTAAAGTTGTTTTCAATACTTGTACCGTAAATGGTTAGCCTTAGCACTTATGGAAGCTCATTTATACAAAGGGTACGCTTTACAGAAATCGGACAAACCATTATAGTTTGGTAAAAAACAACTTGAACAGAAGAAAACGATTAACCCATTTAATGGGCTTTACGTACTTTTATCTAAATCAGTAACTAATAATTGGATAGGTACGATAGGTGAGGCTTCGAACCAGGTTCGAATTTTTTGAAAGTCAAACACCGACGCTTCAGGTTCTGTTATCCGAAAGCCAAAGGTGCAGACAGGTCACACAATTTTTGCTTGGTTCATTGGTTTCGTTTTGACATGCAGAACAGAAAACTCTCATCAGGTCACAGGTCAGATTAATCTGTGACCTGATGACGTTTCATTAGTTCTAAATGAAACATTTGACTTATTTGCAGGATTTGAAATGGCTAAATCTTAGCTATTAAGCACGGTATAGTCTGTACGACCTATCTAGATATTTTACCTCCAACATACAAAGACTTGAAGAATTTGACCCGATTGACCCGTCTTTTCTAGGTGGTAGGCCTTCAAATTAAACTTTTTATTTTTTCCGTTTATATTTTGACCGGTTCTACTCACAGAGTAGTTATGCCAGTCACAATAATACGAAAATAGTGAAATAGAATATCAAAGAAATCGCCATCGCCATACCCTGCACACAGTAAGACCCAGAGTTGGTCGATTGAAAAATGCTTACAGTTCACTTTTATGCTGATACTTTGAAAAAAGACACTCACCTGATGAAATTGACGTTTATGAAAGTCATTGGATCGTTCGGCGGGATATCTATGAGAGTTACTGTGTCCTTCGTATCGACCGGAACCGCTTCTCGATTCGAAAGATTGTTCGTAACTTTCTCTGCCACTATATCCACTTCCACCGCCTCTATATCGTCCACCATTACTATGATTACTATCATACCCTCCACGGCTGCTATTGTAACTTGAATTGGTGTGATAATGGGAATTTGAGTTTCCTCGGTATGAGGATCCACCTCGGCCACCACGGCCAGAAAAAGACCGTCCACCTCTCATTGTTGTTTTTTCTTTTCTCTTTTCACCTTTTCAATATAAAATAAAAGTTGTGTGTTAGGATGATCATAGTTGTGGAAAAATATCTTCTAATTTCAGCCGGCCATTTTGACAGTACTACTGAGAAAATTCATCAAGCATTTTAATCATTTTTTTGCAATTGAAACAATATAAATCCAACAAACGTGTGGTATATTAAAGTATGCGTACTTGTATTAGCTAAATTATTATCTCAACGGGACACAGTCGCCGATAGTATTAAAACACTGATGTGGATTGTTAGAAAACTTTTTTATGTGCACATAAAACTTTTGACCCTTTTTATTTGCTGTCGTCTGGCCACTGACACCAACAGTACCAACTTAAGAAATTAACGAAAAAAAATGTTTTTTTTTTGGTTTACAATCTAGAGTGATACAGAAACTCATAAGTCAGCTCGAGTAACTCAGACTAATTTTCATTCTTTTCCATATTTTATTTCATCGAAAACGCTGGATGTTGTACTCTTAAAAATATGCTTTCTTACGTGTAATCCCATTTCATTTATTTTTATTTATAGTTGAACATTGATAAATAACGTCATGCCAATAATATGTAACCGTCAGCCTTGCATGTTGTCACTTCACGCAAAGAGAGCGCGCTATTTTGTATGATTTTTTTTTTTTCAGATTTCTTTACAGAGCCAAAATTTGTTTGATATACTGTCCAGTTTCAGTACTCTATTTAGAGTACCACTGACGCTTGAAGTGCGTTGATGTTGTGGTTCTCTGAAGAGTTATCTGTCTGAAGAGCAACTATATATAGGCGAGAATTTAAGTTTCTTTCCTTTGGCCTGTATCACCACAAATCCTATTCTATCTTATTCGTGCTTCAAATACGAGCAAAACGAGCTATCACTCGACTATGTAACTTTAAAATTGCCGGAGATACATCGTTTTGAAGTTGGTCATTTTGATAGAAAATGCACCAAATTAATGTTTTCCAAACAATCAAAATCTTTCAACTTACTCTGTATGTTTCTATCTGTCTATCTATCTGTCTATCTATCTGTCTGTCTATCTATCGACGGTCAGCCAATCTCCATGAAATTTTGCAGGTACCTCAGGGTGGGCATAAAAATGAAAATGTGATACGCCATTACCCCAGGAAAAACCAGAATTTTGTTTTATTGGCCTCGAAGTGGTTTCTGAGTGTGGTTTTCGAGGGTCGGGAACGCGTTTTCGGCGGTAGCTTAGCTGTATTGAAACCTACAGAGGCGTGCGACCCATCAAATGAAAGGTATTCGTAACACGATTCGAACAAAAAAATAATTAAAAAAATCGGGGCAGGTACTCGAGCGTAGGATGAAAGGACTAATATTTTTTTGGGTTCTGAGAGATAGAGAATTACTTTCTTCGGCATAGTCTCAGAGTTTTACGAGTAGAACAGAGGGGCATATGTGAAAAATGTCGAAAGTTGGAAATGGGTGGGTCAATTATGTTTTTAGAGTTATTTTGTGAATGGTGGCAGATAGAGTTACTTTCTTCGGCAAAGTCTCAGAGTTTTACGAGTAGAACAGAGGGGCATATGTGAAAAATGTCGAAAGTTGGAAATGGGTGGGTAAATTGGGATTTTGGAGATATTTCTTGAATGCTGGCAGATAGAGAATTACTTTCTTCGTCAAATTTTCGAATTTCGTCAAATTTTCGAATTTCGTCAAATTTTCAAATTTCGTCAAATTTCGAATTTCGTCAAATTTTCGATTTTCGTCAAATTTTCGAATTTCGTCAAATTTTCGAATTTCGTTAAATTTCGTCAAATTTTCGAATTTCGTCAAATTTCGTCAAATTTTCGAATTTTGTCAAATTTTCGATTTTCGTAAAATTTTAGAATTAAAACTGTAAACTGTTATAAAAAGCAGTGTTGACTACACTTCTAAAACAACTGATATCCCAACAAAAATCAATCTTTTCATAGATCCACGCAAGGCTGATAGAATGCAAAAAGTACGTTGCATTGTTATTCCTGTTTCGAAAAGAACGGAGTTTTTCTTGAGGTTATAATTTTAGAAAATTGTGTGCAGTCTCTACAAATAGTCCTACCGTCAACTTTTAATTTTCCTTGCTTCGTTACAGTTAGCAAAACGCTTTTGTGACTGTAGTAATTGTTGAAAATTGATGTGATTGGGACCAAGAACATAAAATATAGGATTTTTAACGTCAGACAAAATCAATTTAATAAACGCGAGGGAACGTGTGTGCAAATTTCGCATCAACTTTATCGTCAATTTATTGTTGTTGTTTTTTGTTTGTTTTTGTTGCCCGTGTTCTAACCAACAATCATGAATAAAAGTTGGCAAGGAAAAGCTGTTTCTATCTATTGTGGCAACTCGTTGGGCGTTTTTCAAGGAATAATTAAAGACGCAAACAACACCAAACTCACAATTGTCAATACTTTTGTGAATGGGCTGCCACTGCGAACCATGGATACGGAGGTCACGATCAAGTGAGTTTCGTCGGAACGATTCGGATGAAAAGAAATTTATTCACTTTTTTTTACAATATTGAAGGGCTGAAGACATAATCAGGCTTGAATTTATTCCTCCTCCAAATAGTGAGGTTAATGGTGCGAACAAAGTGGAACAACAGTCGAACGGCGAAAGTTCGCTAAATCACAGAATGAAAGACATTAAAATCTCCAAAACGTAAGTCCTGTTCAATTTACCGTTAACTTTCGATGTTTTCTTTTGGTTGATTATTTGAAAAACAACGTCAACGTAAGACATCGAATATTAATTCGTTCTGCACTTAACTGTACGTTCATTTACAGATCAAAGTCTCCTACGAAGATGAAGCCCATCTCACCACCAAAATTCAATCATGCATTTGGAAATATGATTCCTGCCAAAGTAGAGGTCAAGTTATCTGGAACCTATTTCGAAGAGCAACGTAATGCCAGAAGTAAACCAATTGACATCAAACAACCCTCATCGCTGACAAACCAACACACTAACGGCTCCAGTTTAGCTTCATTTAAAAGCGAAAAGCGAAAGTGTAATCAATTGCGACGAATCGCCCATAATTCCAATACGTTCGATACGCCTATAGACCACGGAGTGTTGCAATCGGACTTTGACTTTGAGAAAAATCTGGCACTTTTCGACAAACAGGCGATTTGGGATGAAATCGATGCTATACAAAAGCCAGATCTACTTCCACAAAGTTGTTCCAATAAATCGAAAAACTATCGTCACGACGAAAACATTCTTTCCTCAAAACCAACGGGATTGCGTCAAATTTCGACCGGCTACCAATGCATTCAAGAATTTGCAACTGACGACGATTTGGTCATCCCATCTATTCCAGTAACGATGCGATATGTCATTCAACGGAATGCCGAAGCTATGGGCCTAACGAAGGAACGACAGACTGATATGCTAGCAAGGGGAGCTACCGAATTGGCAATATTGTTATTGGGCGGTGCTAGGCGACTGGTTCCTATGAATCAACACCAGTGGCCAACCATTTTGATTATATGTGACGAGCCGTACAACGAGGAGTTGAGTGAAGTTGGACTGGCGACTGGAAGAATATTGGCTTCCCATGGATTGAAAATCTTAGTTTCCGTCGGCCTTGAAAAGAAGAGCACTCGAAAGAGCAATGAATTGCAGCTATTAAAAGGCTGCAAAAACGTAAAGTTGATTACTACTCCGTTCTCAGGTCGGTTAACATAAGAATAACGTACAATGAAGGCTCTTGTAACAAAATTTCAATTACAGAAGTGCCACCATGCGACCTGGTTATTTTGGCTATAAAATCTAAAATTCCGAGTCCGCAGATTACAAAATGGATTAACGTTAACAGGTGAGCCAATTTATTGTTTGGTTGGCAATATCGACTTTAGTATGAGAGTGTGTGACTATAACGAAGCATATGACCATAGTCGTGGAATCTTATTCCTTGAAAGTCAAACGAAAGTGCCATTTTAGTCGGATAAACTCTTGATAACCAAAACATTTTTGTTTTACTTTCAGATCTCCAATTACACTTGCTATTGATCCACCGGCCACTGGCATTCAAAACATTACGATAAAATACTCGATACTTCCAATTTTACCAATTGACGGTGTTGCTGCTTGTGGCAAACTATATTTATGTAACCTAGGTATTCCGGGCAGTTGCTTTTCGGACGCTGGCATAAAGTACGAAAGTCCATTCGGTCATAAGTTTGTGATTCCGTTGCACACTCTTTGTGGAGATGAGTGAATAGTGACTTTCTTTTCGTGTGAAAATGTTTCATTGACGTACGTCCAAACTGCAACAGATATGTTCTCAATGTTAAAATTATTAAATGCCTGGAGTTCAAAACGAAATTGCGTTTGTGCTTATAATTACTGCTTGGATAATCAGCATAATTAGACACATCTTTCACTACTACTACATTGGTGTATGGCGTACATCAGACATTTTAAAACGTAAAGTTAGTTCAACGCATCCATGTATTGAACTAAACATGAATAACAGTACAGATAAAAAAATGTGTTATCTTATACCCAAACCGAGTGATAAAAAATTTCTTTGGTTCCTAAGACTAGCCAATAAAGTTCATCTTAACCAAAAATCATTTAACCCTTATTGTGCGTTATAAGATTCACAAAAGACAAACATATTACCACTGTAATGACTGTAATAATTGGGTAGTGTAGTAAATAATGATTAAAACGCTTGGAACGTTTACAGCTTATTGTTTGACAAATCCGCTTTGAAAGTTTTTTTTTAACATGTTATCCTTTACAATAAATAATAAAAGCTCACTGCTTAACAAGTCGAAAAAGCTCTCAGTAACGGATAGGTGAAAAACTCTAGCGACGCGACGCGAAATAAAACCTAATCCATTTCTGTTCTTCTGTCAAGTTTGCCAGTACAAAAAAGAAAAATTTGAGTTAGGTCTCTTTCGCGTCGCTTTGTGAAGCTAGAGTAAATTGTGAACGTTCTAAGCGCTTTATTCCTTACAAAATCAATTGCTCCTAAACGTGATAAGAGTATTAAAGTGGTACAACGCGTTATTTCCCGTTGTTACCGATAATTGGGATGACTGGCAATTTCTAAAAGGTTAAATAGCATTATATGTCTCGGTACAAAATTAATAAATAAATCGTTGGGCCTTATATAGTTGCTCGAAGCAATTCCGTTATTTTTATCTTAACAAAGTAGATAGATAAACGCACAACAAATATGTCTCTTATCTAGTTCGTACCGCCAGTATTTAACAAACAAATCGAATTGCGTTTGGATTTCATTGTGATCGTGTTGCTAAAGATTAAACTAAGAAATCATAAAAGTAACTTAGTCGAAAGTATTGCTAAATATTTTCTATTATTGTGCAGTGGTGGATACGACAGTGTTTTGAAATTTGTAGTATCATGTCTTTTCATTCACAAACGGCAAGCATATCAGCAATATAATTATTGAATCTTTTCCTTTTTCGGTCCTACTACATTTTCGAGAGATTGATATAAAATCTTTTACTTCAATGTTTCGTATTATAATACATAAGACAATATTAGCCTAAGTTGAATGTCCGTTATATCAATCTATCTGTAAAAAATTCGCATTTTTTTTGGGCGATAAGTTTTTCGTTGTGGAATTAGTGTACGATTTCAATATCCAATTTTCACATAAGATATTTAATCAATGTTGATGTTACGTTACGTTTGTGTATATTGTCACGACGATAATGCATGTGAAATTAATAGGAAAAATTGGATTGAAATCGATTGTACTCAAGAACAGTGATTTTCAAAAATTATCTTTCTGTGAAAATATGTATCAATTCGGCAAAGTGTTTTAGACGAATTTCCATCTGAAAACCCTGTCTAGATACTAGATACTAGATGCTTTCAAGTAAATGAGAAACGAAAACGAACACAAAGACGAATTTACAGAATCTTTACGATTCTCAAATCCCTATATCGATCACACCGTTTCGACTTGAGATGGAAGATGCAACATAATAACACATGAGCATTATCAGCTAGCAATACAATTAACGATAGCGATATGATTAAACCTAAGAACTGGACTTTTTAAGCTGCAGACTGAATTTTAACTGTTTGCTGGTTAAAAGCTGTTGATGCGTTGAATTGCGTTACATTTTTCTGAAAATATGCTCCTCCGACTCTTCATTGTAATGCCCCTACACGTATTCCACTGTCTGACAGTTTAACAAAGAAGATTTTGACCTTGCGTAGCGGCGTTTGATGTTAAGACGTCGCGAAAACAAATTTGTTGTTTTTCATGTTTTTCGATTGAATTCCGTTTTTCAAAAAAAGACATTTCGTATGTGTCTAGTGTTGTGAGTGTTTCGAAAATATTCAACTAACTAAACCAAAGTAAATTAATCAACAAAATGAGATCACATATGAATGTTTTCAACAATATGACCACCCAAAATACGACAACACCCCAACCGCCACCTCGACGACGAGCATACTCAATGGGACAGGCTCGGACTACCAACCAAGCATATCCAAGAAGATCGCTGTTCGACACTGCAACGAATTATGTAAGTTTCGATTTTCCAAAAAAAAAAACGACGCATGGACTCCTCATATCGAAATAAGATAAATCCTGTAACATCAATCGGAGAAAAATCATCAAACTTTAATTCGATGTTCAATTAGTCAAAATTATCATCGATCAATATGTGGTGCGATTGTTTGAATTTACACTTATCAGTCGGCTATACGTGTATCATTTTAAGATATGTAAATGTTCATGCTTAATGGAAACGGATGACAAAGAATAAAAACGGAAGTTATTATTCAATGACCGAACACAATACTATACTAGTTTGAAGCTAATATGTACAATGGGAAACACTTGATAGTCACGCTTGTGTGAGGGTCTAATTAATAATTTTTGTAAAGAAATGTTGAACATAGTACGGCAGCATAATTCAACATAATATCATGCTAACACTTGGGGGCGGTTTATTTGAATTAAAATTTGTATCTTTTCCAAACAAGTTGAACTTAATTCAACAAATTTAAATTCAACACAAAAATAAAGAGATGTACAGTTGTCTGGATAGAGTCATTCAGTAACAGTAACTTTTCTGCACATTTACAAGCGCATATTTAATTCATGAATGCAATCGTATGTATGACATGTAATGAATGAAAATGTACTGAGTTTCTTTTTCATGAAATTGCATACATAACCCACTTAACGAATGGAGAACAGAAAAAAAAATATTTGGAAAAAATATAGCGTTGATAATACGATAAGATAAAATAAACGAAGATAGTACAAACAGTCCATTTAACCTTTATATCATTTTTTTCAATTTCACACCAATTTCAGTTGGAATATGACACTCCGTAGCGGTATCACTAGATAATCCAAAAGTTGTGTGCCTTTTTCTAACCAAATATTCCCAAATTCGTTTATTATTTCTTTGAATATTCGTGTAAATCGAACTACAACTTTTTTCGCTAAAAATAATTCACGTTCGTTGTTGTGATATATATAAACAAAAATCGTGTTTGCTGTTTTTTTTAATGCCGTAGAGCCCGTTACGCCGAAGATCGTAAATGTGGCTGTATGTTCGGAAAAAAATAGTCTACTCTCATTAATTTATTTTATCAGAATGTCGTCATCGAGGCGGTCTCTCGTAAATGTGAGTAAAAGAAAAATGTGTCCCATCAAACTGCAATGAACTTATTCATCTGCAGATAGAAGTCCCCAATTGTGTGTGTTTGGAAAATTACGATCATATAAGCTTATTATATCCCAATCTTTAATGCATAACTTATCATGTCATACGGATATCGACTGTGTTTAAATTTCTGCGAAATATATTACGTCTAATCCAACGTCTAATCTTTCGAGTGCCATTTTTAAAATGTTTTTCATGAATCGTGTGAAAAAAAAAGAGTTTAAACCAACCAGGACCGTATGAGCTGTCTGGCTGTCTCATGAATGAGAGTTTGATACTAAAAATTTGTTATTCAAAAGTTGAGAAAACAACGTGATAAAATACTGGCAAAGAGTGCAGATCGTTTACTAATTGCTTTAGTTTACTGAACCAGTTTTTTTTTTTATTCAATAGTGATCACGTTACACACTCAGAAAAATGTAACGATAAGATTGAGTATAGATTTTGAATTACACTTCACGATATGATGTTTCTTGAATCGATATAGTGCATGACCACAATATGTTTTGTTTTGTCAAAATCGCTAAAAATAATTTTATTGCCAACAAATAAATAATGACCAGAATAACCAGATATATCCGGATTGAAGTGATTGATAGAAAATCGGAGATGAGATAACGTAGTTTAAAATGTATCGTCACGAGAAGATTGCAGTTATTGAAGACCATTGAAGAGTTATAAAATTCGCTTCCTACATGGTTCGACTGTTTTAATTCAGTCATGATAGTATGGTTAGCTGATGTCCCTTTCGTTTGAAAATGATTTAATAGTATATTACTCCCTCAATCCAAAAATGTATTTTGACTAAACTAGGAAGTTGGACTAAGCCGAAAATGTGAGATTCATAATCCAGCTCGTCAAAATAAAATTCTTATTCGAAATTTTAGAATCGGTTGGCCCAGCTACACTACTACTGCGATGGTATGGCTACGGCAATAAACCATAATTCTAACTGGCTACAGTTAGGATCATACCATCGCCTACATTTGAGAAAAACACTTCTATTAGGGCATGTCGCCCGTTCAACGTTCATGTTTATTCTGCCTTTTTTCCTTACAAGTACCTCGTATTTATACCCTGATTCATGACCACCTTTGGCCAGTTTCATTTTAAGAGGTTACTTGATTGAAGTCATTTCATTCAGTGGAATCACTCGTGGAATTCCGCACAATTCTGATGCTATTTTATGTGTCGACGCAAAATTAAAACCATTCTCTATGTTCTATGACATGGTACGTGAAAATAAGTGTTGACTCAACTAGAACACGTAATCAGACTTTTAAATCTTAATCATACTTCCAGTTGTAGACTAATCAAATTCCTATAAACTTGGAAAACGGAACCCAGAGAGTCTATTCTGATTGATTATTCATTGTACTCATACAGCGAATAGCAATACTGCTCCCAACAACTCTATCAACGTCAACATTCACTACTATTATCAGATAAAACATTATGAAGTCATCAATTATTGTGATTATGACGACGACAATAGATATACATTTATTGGTGCAATTTTACTGATTATAATGACTCTAACTAACTCAACGTAAATTAAACAAAAAGGTAGTCAGGCTAATGAGACTAAGATGGATCAATAATTTAAAATAAAAAAACTTTTGATTAACCTTGATCGATATGTAAAATCAATGCAATTCCAAACAAATTGCAGAATCATCAGAATCGTTTAATTAAAACTAAGTTAACTTTTACCAAAGTCATTCTGAATTGGAATCTTTCTTCTGATATTCCCAAAACCTTAATTACAGTTTCGGCAGGTTAGTAGTCTATTTTATCGAAAAATTTCAAGTTTAATTCAAATCTAACTTGTTGTCAAATCTATAAAATCTATTTCGTATTGTAAACAATTCTTTAACGTAACTAGCTGCATGCGTTTTTTCACGTCCTCTGTCAAGTTTTGTACGTTTATTTTATATCGCCTCTGTGTTTGTATGTGTGCTGAGTAGCTAAAAGTATTTTTTTCACGAAAAAAAAAATTCACAAAAAATCTAATTTCCTCAACTCCACCCTTTTGCAAACGTGTTTAATTAAATAAAAATAAAATTAACGTAGTGTCTCGCTGTTGTAGCTATAGAAGTCAGTCAGTGTTTTTGTTTAATTTTGGTGCCAGAAAAGTGATTCATTCCTTTTGTGGTTGAGAGGAGAATTGGACGGAACAAAAATAGTGTATAACCAGAAGAATATTTGAAAATGTCTTCAGATGAAAATTCAGAAAATATAATTTACGGATGTGGCTCTACCAATTCCGACGAGCCTGTAGTGAGTAAACTGTATTTGGATATAAAATTTATGGGTGATCGGTGATGTGCTACAATTAATTTGCCAAACGGCAGACGATAATTTGCTAATTACATATGATGACTAACTGTGTGACATTTGCCATTATAAAAAATCAATTGATAACGTTGATCCACTACATTAATAAAGCGCTTGGATAATTTATTTAGCAGCAGAAAGAAATTCTTAACTTGATTTAAAATATACGCATTCACATTCCAATTTATAACTCTCAATTTCTTTGCCGCATTATTTTTTAAGATATGTTTACTGAGACTATTATACACATTTCGTCTTAAAATTAGTTCTATTCAGTGCATTAACGGGTGTACTAATTAAGATACAATTCGATTTTTTTGTGTGTGGTACAGTTCTTTGCTTTATAATGATAATGTCGTACAATGAAGCTACAAAGTGACCATGAACTAGCGTGTGTATATGTTGGTTGAATGTTGGTATCGTAAAAGAATTTATCAATCGATATAAAAACGATACTCTTGATTGTAAGACTACGAACAAAAATATGATATTTTGCATGTAGCATATTTGTCAGGTTTAATCGAACAGGTTGTTGTTTATATTTATATATGAAAATCAAAATACAATCGAGCCACACACATTTCGTGTGTTCACCAAACTTAAAACTTTTCGATTATAAGACGTAAATTATTCCTTGCATGTTTTTTATTCGCTATTTGAAATGGTCGATTGGAGAATAAAGTGCAGTAGATGGTCATATATATGGCCTCTTCGACTGGAATATCATTTCCTCTTAGTATACTTATATTTTGATGAACGTCAGTTGTTTAAAGCGAATTAGCTTTAATAAAAAAAAATTATGGCGCAACCTTTACATGCCTAATAGCCATTCCCATTATGTGTGTGAAGTATCTGCGAAAAAAACCTGCGAATTTTAAATGTCCAAAATTTGATTCTTGTACAGAGGCTTTCCCGCAACTTTTTGTAAAAGGAAAAATGGTGCACATCTCCGTATGTATTTCAAAAACCATTCTCCTTTTACAAAATGTTGCGGAAAAGCCTTTGTACAAGGAAACAAATTTTGGACATTTAAAATTCGCAGGTTTTTTTCGCAGATACTTCACACACATATTCCCATTGCCTATTTACATTCACGATTTATAACGTCTTCAGCTCGGATAACGAAATGAGTGTCATTTCCATCATACTTATTCGTAATCATTAAAAAAAAACCTTTAAGAGTGATGCAAGTCTGAACTCTTAACAATTTTTTTTAACTAAATTTTCATACTCAAAACTGCGTCACAAATAGCAGATCATTCAGCTTTGAAAACATTTTTTTATTTTTAAATCCTTCTCAACATTTGGCACTCAGATATCCTCGCTTAATTCATTGTGGACAAGAGTGACGTCAAAAGTTTCTGTAATTATGTTCCTTATTTAATTTTTTTATAGTGGACTTGCGTCACGCTCTCTTACTAGCATGTTACTGAATTTCTGTCATTGACTCTATGATTACTAACGGTAGACCAAAAGTGTTGCATTGTTGCATTTTTGTTGTATTTCAGTACAAAATTTTTTGAAATTGTTGTATTAAAACAACACGTCTCCTAAGGGTGGACGAGCTATTAGGGGAAGTTAAATGCTCTTCAGTACAAAACAACACAAATGAAGGAATTCATTAATTTCCAATCAAATATTTAAATCACATTTTTATTTCAATCGGCCCAGAATCCTTATTTGCATAATTCTGCAACTGCGTCTTAATCTCCAATTGATCTGTATGGAATTGATCGTATCAACGGTGTAATTAGGCCGGTGTCGTGGGTCGGAAATCATACAAATGTTCTCCAAGCAAACTTAAAGTTCTCAAATTAAAAGTATTCTCCCGAATTTCACAACTCAAAACTTTCTCCAAGCATTTCTTGGTAAGACTTCTTACCAATGGCCGGTGGACTCTCACCCATACACGCGTGGTAGTAAAATGTGAATGTTCATAATAGACCAGCAAAACAGATCATGCACGCATGTGAATTTTGACCCGAAATTGTATTATCTTTAGTACGTAGGTTCTCAAGAAAGTCAAATGAAATCAAATCAAATCTGAATGAACATGATGACTAAAAAGACGATATCGAAAAATAAAGGATTAGTCTTTCCTTTGTAACACAATTGGATCATTTATTTATGCATATTCACGGTGGATTAACTTACTCTTCCGTATGGAACTAGGTCCCACCTGTTGGGTGGGTCAGATCCCTTGACTGTTTGAACCTGAACTTCTTAATAGATTTTGTCTTGGGAATAATTTATTGGTTGATTAAAAAGAACTACTAGAACGGTTTAAATCTCTTATTAATAATTTAGTTATGTTTAGTTTTACTGAAAATCTTCGTAAAGTCTTGAAACGTTACAAAGCGATACTAATTTTTGATTCATTTTTGATTCAAAACTTCATTTTCTGTTACTGGTCTGGTTTTATGCTCATATTAGACCGTTATTGTCTATAAAATGATGAATGTCTTCAATAAAAATGAAACTCGTGTGAATTGCGGCCCTCGCTTCGCTCTGGCCGCAAACTCCACACTCTTTAATTTTTTGTGATTTATTCGCTTTGCTTAACAGACAAAATAAATAACAAGAAACAATTATTGAAATAGATCCAAAAATTCGTTTAGCAACAGCAGCAGCTCTTTTACTGAGAACTACTTACAGATGGTTGAACCGATGCCACCTATTTTCGAACTTGACCTGAGGATTTCACGACTTCATCGAATAAAAAAAAGTTTTTGAAAATCTGTTGAACTTTGCTCGAGTTATCGTGTTAACATAGAGCAGAAAAGGCTTCTTTCGAGAACTACCACCAGATGGTGGAACCTATACCGCCCATTTTCGAACTTGACGTGAGGATTTCAATACTTCGTCGATTAAAAAAAAGTTTTTGAAAACCCGTTGAACTTTGCTCCAGTTATCGTGTTAACAAAGAGCAGAAAAGGCTTCTTTTGAGAACTACTACCAGATGACTGAACCGATACCACCAATTTTCAAACTGGACCTGAGGATTTCAATGCTTCATCGAATAAAAAAAAGTTTTTGAAAATCGGTTAAACTTAGCTCCAGTTATCGTGTTAACAAAGAGCAGAAAAGGCTTCTTTCGAGAACTACTGCCAGATCCTTGGACCGATTTCACCCATTTTCAAACTTGACCTGAGGATTTCAATCCTCTATCGATTAAAATTTTTTTGAAAATCGGTTGAGATTTGCTCAAGTTATCGTGTTAACAAAGGGCACAAAATTTTAACATTTAACGTTTTTTCATCATACTTCCATACATTTTTAATCAAAGTGAACGTGTTATGTACGGTGTATTTGTTTTTGTAAAACCCATGACTTACAGTCAAGGGAATAATGATCAACAAGATAGTGTTTTTTGAAATTGATGGCTAGCATTTAATGATCGTTTGTTTTATTCTGTTTCAGAACACTGAAGGAACTAGTCAACTAAGAATAAAAGTTTTAGGCGGTCAATCACTTGCTAAGAAAGATATATTTGGGGCCAGGTAAACCGATGAAAAATAAATTATTTTAAAATTTAAATATCTTCGACTCATTGATCTTTCAGCGATCCATATGTTAGAATAGATTTAAATACCATAAATGGAGACATAAATATTGATTCTGTACTGACAAAAACAAAGAAAAAGGTGAGCTATAACTGAAATGAACATCTGAAACCTTAAATATTCCTAAATTTTCGATTTTTCTTGCAGACATTAAACCCAGTATGGAACGAAGAATTTGTATTTAGAGTGAAACCAGCTGAACACAAATTAGTTTTTCAAGTATTTGATGAAAATCGACTTACTCGTGATGACTTTTTGGGGCTAGTTGAAGTGGCACTTATAAATCTACCAAAAGAACAAGATAATCGCGCTATACCACCAAAGAGTTATCCATTGCGGCCACGAAGGTCAGTTGGGTATGTCGGCTTATTAGCTTCGTATCTTTTTTTAAATGTTGCGTTTTTAGAGTTGTATAGTCTGGAATTTAATAAAGCATGAGATACAGGAATGTCAGACCATTTCAACTTTAAAAGCGCAAAAATCTGTAATTTTCATTCGAACTTTAATACCCAATTCTATTTCTCTTTTATTTTTCATTTGCGATTATCTGTCGTAATATTGTATGCCTGTGCTGAGCATGCTAAATTTTGTATTTATACTTTGTGCAAACCAAGCTAAATTGATAAACCAGTTACACAGTTACCAATTAAATTTGTACCGAAGTTCGTATCCGAAAAATGTTGAATAAATATTAGTCGCATTAAGATTTCCGTTACAAGCCATCCGCATTTTTTCTTTACTGTCCATGCCGTCAAGCGGATTCAAATACTCTGAAATTTGATCGGTTGTTGATATTTTTTAAAATAAATTTCTATTTGTGCGTTCGAAATCGTTGATTACGGTTGTATATAATACGTCGTTCTAGTTCCATCTTAATAATTGCAAGACTACAAAACTCGTCTCAAACAATAATTTAGTCACGGTACATTACCCCACTCTGAGGATAGATATACCTAACCAGCATGTTCACATTGCGGTAGTTAGTCTCATTTTGGATTATATTTGCATGTAATTATGATACTCTTTGGTTGTTTGTTGTGGAAATTACAAGAATTGACGTCATTCAATTTAATGAAGTCATAAAATCATAAAATTTTCTAAATTAGTGCCAAGTCGCGAGTACGTGGAACGCTAGACATTTATCATGCTTTTATCCGGGATTTGGACGACAACTCTGAAAATGTAACACCACCCGAATCGCCAACGCCACCGGAGAGTGCTACACCACCGGAATGGGATATCATCAATTCGCCCACATCTGTAAGTGATTCTGATTTCAGCATAATTAACTTCTCTCAACCAATGTACTACATAGCAGAACTCGTTTGGGGCACCTTCAGCGTCTGATCAGTTACCTGAAGGATGGGAAGAACGACAGGATGCTAATGGTCGAACGTACTACGTTAATCATGTTGCCAGAACAACGCAGTGGGAACGTCCATCAATGTGAGTCAAATTTTTTTTTTCGTAAATATGTTTGGAATTCAATTACACGATTCCATTGAAGATTTGTAGAATATTTGAGAAAAGATAAGCCAAATTAACTAGAAATAACTTTTCCTTTGATTTAGAAATTCGGCCAGAGAAGCCGAAGTGCGTAATCTAGCTGCGACCGAGTTCCATAGACGATTCCATATAAGTGTGGATGAGACAGAAGGTCAAGGAAATCAGGTAATTGTGTGCGGATTGATTTGAGTGCGTCGTGAAAGATTCCCTCTAATTTGCATGATATTGTAAAAACTGTTTTATTACCTTTAACTTCTGTCGTTTCTTGGTCTTTTGCATGACTTTGACTCATTTTACACATTTGTTTTAACACTTGGGATCACGCGCTGTCTATTTTATTAAAAATCAACTAAAAAGGATCATTCAATGGCATTTATGTCTGATGAATTGGATCTACCTCCACCATTAGCATACGATGATCAAGTCGATCGGCGTGACACATCACCGGACTCGATTGACGATAATTTTGACTTTGATGCAAATGTAGACGAAAATCATTTTTCTCTAACAACAAACGTTCCCACAGTGCCAGTGGTAAAATTAAAAACTTTCGTCTCAAATTGTGCCATATTTGCTTGAGCTGGCTTATATTTCAGTATACAGTGATATTTCGGTGAATACTTGGCAGTTGAATTATGTGTATCACCTGTCTGTGTATGCATTTACTGGAATATAAGCCGGCTCTAGTCGCTCTAGTTTTGGGCTCTCTTTAAAGGTAGAAATTTGATAAAGATATGCTACAGGAATCATGAAACATTTGGATTGACTTGTTTTTGTTGCTTAAACTTACACACACAATCGGAAAACAAAATTAGAAAAAATTGTCCAATTCTTTTCGGATAAATTGAATTTGAAATTAAATTGGGAATTTCAAAGATTGTAGAACACAGAGCTGTGTACTTTTTTGGTTTTTTGAATGACGCTAGTATTTTATATTTGAGAGTATTACGTTCACGTTTACAATTCAAAATAGTTAGTGGTTATTATACAGTCAGTCAGAGGCAGTGAAATTTCAGAATGAATTTGCTTCAGCTGTTTTTCAGCTGTGTAGGAACTGTAAAACCGTAAAAACAGTTTTGATTGTTTGTGTGGATCACCTGAAAAACAGCTGAAGCAAATTCATGCTGAAATTTCACCGCCTCCAACTGTAAGACTGCAATCATTAATTAAATGAAAACGCACCATCTGTAATTTTATAGTAGAAACTGCACCATTCACAGCCTCACTTACCAGTAATGATTCATAGTTTTTGATGAGAGGTTGTCCGCTATTTAATCCATTTAATCATTTTTACAATGCAAATTAAATTTTGAAACAATAAATTTATTTAAGGGCGACACATTAAGCCTTAACTCTGATCTGGGTACCATAAATAATTCATCCAGAGCTGGTTCGGTCACTTCACTTAATACACTTGGCAGTTCAAGGTGTTTATTTACAAAAACAAATCTGAATTTTTGTTGTTGAATTGAAATGTAAACGAGTGTTCAAAATTTCCATAACAGAAATGAATTCTCTCGAAGTGGATCTCAAAATTCTATAAATCGTCCGGTTCGACCGGCACCGGCCGTACCAGGTTTCCAAGACAGAGTGACAGGCCGTCGACGTGCTGCACCGCCAATACCAGCGACTAGGTGTGTGTCAGAATTTTGCTTTTTTTTAAATTTTATATTTTCCATCTTATAATCAGACGTTGTTCGACATGTAATTTGCTCTTGATCAACGAAAAACGTTTAATTTTTTTGATAAATTCGAAACTGTTTTATGTAAAGGCGTAATACAAGTCAAGATAATGGAGTTACAAGGGCGTATGTTGATACAACCGTGGACAATGAAAATAGTAATAGTGAGGTAGGGAGATAATGATGATTTCATTGACTTTTCTTTGTTTGTTTGTTGATTATTCATTCGGGTGGAGGATTTTTTTTATCATTTCCTAAGTTGGTTTTGTTTTGTTTGAACATCGAATTATAATATCAAGTATTTCGACTACATTGTCACAAGTCGTTACCGCATTTTTTTAGCTGTTCATATAGCATTTCATAGTCTTCTTCTATCTTAATTTTATACTCGTGGATCCACGACTTAATGACTCTATTTATTCTTCATCCAATAATTAATTTTTGACTAACTTTTCGTTTAAACTTCATATCATTTGCTATGAGAGTGTGGCGGTTTCGAGCACATAACAGTATTTTTGGTATTTTAATTCTGCTAGAACATTTGGAGATTGTTTCATGAATTCAACATTATTAGGATTGTGAACATTGGCCGACATAAACTGAACCGATGAACACATAAAAATACTTACTTCATGTGCATGTATTTCTAAACTGGAAATTTGCATTTACACACACACACTTTCGTTGCACTTCCGTTTACGTTTTTCATCTCTCATACCTGTGTCATACACAATGTGTAAACATTCTCTTTAATTAAGTCATATTCACCAATTTCTCATACAAAAACATTACAATACAGAACGAAGAAGTGGATAGTGCTGAAAGTCCTTCAAACAATGCAACACGGTCATCATCAACATCGCAATCCCGACAAAGTTCAACAGACGAACAATCAACGGGATCAGAGACAAATAATTTAGATTCTGGATTGCCTACCGGATGGTCAATGCAAATGGCGCCGAATGGTAGAATGTTCTTTATTGATCATAATGAACGCAAAACATCCTGGGTGGATCCTAGAACTGGACGTGCAAGTCCGATGCCAAATCAAGCAAGAAAGCCAGAAGATGATTTAGGGCCATTGCCTGAGGGATGGGAAGAACGAGTACATTCAGATGGACGGATATTTTTCATAGACCATAGTGAGGAAATCATTTTATGTTTCAAGGATTCTGTAGTAACCTTTCGGGTATCTTTGTTTCGTCAGACACGAGAACAACGCAGTGGGAAGATCCACGATTGTCGAATCCTAACATAGCCGGCCAAGCAGTACCTTATTCAAGAGATTACAAACAAAAGTACGAATACTTTAAAAGTCAACTTAGAAAACCCGTAAGTGCATCAGTCATTTTTTGGCAATTCATAAAATAACTAAATCCTGTATCGAAACAGACAAACGTGCCTAATAAATTCGAAATTAAAGTTCGGAGAATTTCGATCCTGGAGGACTCTTATCGGATTATAAACTCGGTCAATAAAACCGATTTACTCAAAACAAAATTGTGGATTGAATTTGAGGGTGAAGCTGGCCTAGGTAAGTGTCTCACAGTGAGATTGACTGAGAAAAACATGTAAAATAATGTTTATCGAATTCAATCATCCGATAGATTATGGTGGCCTGGCTAGAGAATGGTTCTTTTTACTGTCAAAGGAAATGTTTAATCCTTACTACGGTTTGTTCGAGTACTCTGCCATGGACAATTATACGCTACAAATCAATCCATTTAGTGGATTATGCAACGAGGAACATTTGAATTATTTCAAGTTCATTGGAAAGGTAGCTGGCATGGCTGTATATCACGGGAAGTTGTTGGATGGTATGCGAAATATTTGTTTCGATTGACCGTAACTTTTACAATTGTATCGCTTTTACAGCCTTTTTCATTCGCCCGTTCTACAAAATGATGCTGCAAAAACCAATCGATTTACGAGACATGGAGTCCGTAGACATGGAATATTACAATTCACTTTTATGGATAAAGGAAAACGATCCGAGTGAGCTGATGCTGACGTTTTGTTTGGATGAGGAAACACTCGGACAGACCACCCAAAGAGAATTGAAACCAAATGGAGCTGACATCGAAGTAACAAACGAAAATAAAGACGAATACATTAGGTAAGATTTTCGGGTAATTTGAACGAGTTATCGATTTTCATAATATTTTACGTTTTACGCAGACTGGTCATTGAATGGCGTTTCGTAGCCAGAGTTAAGGAGCAAATGTCATCATTTTTAGAGGGATTCGGTTCCATTTGTCCCCTTGCATTACTGAAAATATTTGACGAAAATGAATTGGAATTACTTATGTGTGGCATACAAAATATTGGTAAGTTTGCAACTAATTCATTTGTCACCAAACATTCGACTAATTGCTTCCAATTCTGTATGAAGATGTTAAAGACTGGAAGAAAAATACACTTTACAAAGGAGATTATTACGCCAATCATCTGATTGTTCAATGGTTTTGGAGGGTAAGTGATATCGTTGCATATTTCATCTATAAATCAGTATCGACATGCCAATTGTTTTTGTTCAGGCGGTGCTCTCATTTTCAAATGAAATGCGTTCGCGATTACTACAATTTGTAACTGGCACATCACGCGTTCCAATGAACGGATTCAAGGAATTATATGGATCGAATGGGCCACAAATGTTTACAATCGAAAGATGGGGTACTCCAGAAAACTTTCCACGAGCACACACCTGGTAAGTTTGATAAGAATTGTTGGTGAGATATCTTCATATCGATGTCATCTATGACGTTCGAAGTTTACGCGTCCGGATAGCAACATTCAATTGCATTTAGATTTGTTGAGGAATATTACATTTCTCTTGCTTGGCTTCTCGAGCGTTTGAAGCACAGTGAGCACATCATTACTACAACAAACATATTGTATGTAGACAGCATAAGGTTTAAGTCGATCACCAATTAATTGTAGATCGGTCTATACTTCTAGGTGGGTTGAATTTTACATTTTATTTCATTCCAAAACGCCTTACCACTGGTTGCATTCTGGATGGCAGAGAGAATCTTTTCCGGATGAAATTTTCTTTTTTAAATATGTTATTCCCATGCCTCACCGACGAGCAATTTTATTTCTTATTTACTGGAGGTAATATCTGAATAATGAAGCTTTAAAATGTTACTAGCATATTGGAGATCGAGGTCTCCATTCGGATAGTGTAGGTCAGTAAATTCTCCCGACCATTACTTTTTGTCAAAAAAAAAAATTCGACTTCATATGCGAAATCATGACATATAAGGCATGTGTGGTATGCCAGAATAGTTGTTGGCTCTACATTGTGGAGTGACCATTGGAGATCAGCACCGTGTGATGTAATCTCATAGAGTATCTAGGACAATCGCAATCTACTAAAATCTACTAATGTAAAAGTCGACCCACCTTCTAAATTACGGAAATTCTATGTGAAACTTGGGTCTCCCAATCTTCCTCATTTTTCTAACTTCTACCCGCACTCCGGTTCTATTCACAAATTTTCAGTAAAGTCTCAAAGATTTTCCTACAGTCAGAGGCAGTGAAATTTCAGACTGAATTTGCTTTAGCTATTTTTCAGCTGATAGAAACGGTTTCTACTTGTTTATACGGTTGAAGCTACTACACGCACGCACGGGGTATTAAAACAGCTGAAGAAAATTCATGCTGAAATTTCATTGTATCTAACGAACCATTTTTCCCAGAACCGTAAGCGGATAACAATTTTTTTTTTAATTTACGGTTAATTTTCAGCTTCAATCGCTTGGATTTACCGCCATACGAAAGCTACTATCATCTAAAGGACAAATTAGTAAAAGCCATCGAAGGAAGTCAAGGTTTTGCTGGTGTCGACTAGATCGGTTATGCTAGCCAAGTTGAAATAACGTTCAAACACCCACATAACATCACACACAACTCTGATCATTGGATCTTTACTTAAAAACAAAGAGAATGTAACAGTAGATTTGCTTCATCTATCAACAAAACAAAAAATAAATAAAATAAAATGGAGGATCGAGCAGTACATTCCTGAGAACGAAGTGAAATTTACTTTTCGTTATGTTGTGCGTAGTGTACAAATTAATTATTCATTTTCGGATTAAATTCGGTATAAGAATGCAGCTAGTTAACATCTCGAGTGTCAGTATTTTGTTGTTGTCATAGGATTCGTTTTAGATAGGCGACCGTGAACCATATAAAATGCGATTAAACATACACTCGACTGACTTTCTTTTAAATTTGTGTCAAACGTTTTTTTTTAGTGCGAGTTAAACGTTGAATGTTGGACACATAATTATTGTGGTTTTTTCAAACGAAAAGTCCCGTCTTCACTATGTGTCGCAGAGGAAAAGTCTGCTAGTTCTCTAGATAGGTTTCAAAATCATGAATAGATATGTGTGCTCAAAACAAGATAACAATCAAAGCAGCGAATTGACAACAACCGAACAACACGTACACTCAATGAATCATTCTCAGCTTCCTTTCATTAATTTTTTTCCTTTTCTTTTTTTTTGTTAATTTAAGTAAGTTAAAAGTTTTGATGTTCTTAGAAGTGTAAAGATGAGTGTAAATAAAATAAAGTTTAATCTAAAGAGAATATATTATACAAACGAATGATACCTTGCATGGTATTGCTTGCATGTTTAAAGTCCTTGTACAGAAATGCAGAAACAAAAACTAAAATTCAAAATTTTCAAGCCTATAATGTTGTTCGTGTTCCTTTAGTTGTGCGAGCTGATTAGGTGGTCTTCAAAAATGTACTTAATGAATACAGCCATTTTTCTGGTGAGAGAAAATGATGTTAATAGAAGCATTTTCCCATTGTAATAGAGTCTGTTAAACATGTTCCACTTATAAACATTCCCATCAAAAATTCATGATTCAACCATAAATAGTCCCCCAACCATCAATTCTTTATTCAATTCCAATAACTGTTATGAGAATTATCTGTTAATTAGCTGTAAATCAATAGCTTAGGTCAATTAATACTATTGTGCAATTCTTCCTTCCACATTTTGTTGTTATAGTCAACTGTACACGGAACGTTGACCTCTCTCACCATTTCTCAGGCATTCGTTGTTAGCTTAACCTTTTATTAATGGTAAACGAGTCACAATACAATTTTAAATCTGTTCTATTGTTTAGAATATATCGTGTTGCGATTGATACGATATGTCTTTTACTTCATTCGATCATGCATTTTTCTATATAATGGAGCACTTTAAGCTCATCGCGTATTTTTTTCGTCGATGTCGGTATATAAGTAGGTGGCTATCACCTTCTGAAAGGTTAAATAAAATTGAATGTTTTAGAAACTAAATAGTGCCTTCGGACCAAATTTCATGTAAAGATGTGGTTCTCTTAATAAAAATTTATGTTTATTTTTGCAAAACAAACTTAATCGGTTTATTAAATTAGGAATAAAATCTGATTTATTCGCGCACGTTACACAAGTTATATGGCACGTATTTTTGCGATTGATAAAACATTTACTTAGAAATTAAAATATACGCAAACGTTGGGTTTGGAATTGTAAAAACAAAATTAATAAAAAAGAAAGAAGAAAAAACCAAGCAAATTTTTGTAAATATTAATGAAAATTATTATTCTTTATTGTTGTTATAACATAAAAAAAACTAAGATTTACTAAAATATTTTACGCAATCAAATATACATTTACCTTTCACTATTTATACTATAAACCTATTATAAAACTTAAAAATTTTTATGTTTAAAGATAAATCTGAAAGAAAATATGCTACAAGTATAATTAATTATATTTTTGAAATTATAAATAAATAAAAATATTCAAATTCGATCAATTCTTTTTTACATTCTGTGAGAAATAATTTATTTTATAACAGGCCTCCCACTCCTCCTTATTTTCCTTAATCTCCTTATTTTATAGCGAACATCCTAAATCCTTCTTTTTTTTTGGTAAATACTCCTAATTTCATTCTTTTTTCGAAAAATTCAAAGAATTTCTTAGATTGACTACAACTTATGTATCGGTTATAACCACTGATGGTGTACTTTTAAATATTTTGTGTGCAGTGAATTTTCTTTCGATTTTAGGAAACCACTAAAGCAAACCTGAGAAGATAAGATCAATCTCCATTATACTAAATACTCAGTAAAGTAAAGTAATATCTAAGCGTAAATGCGAATTAAAAAAAAGTCGCAAAACGACGTTATATATACAAAATTTATCTTAATTTTTCTACAATTGTTAAAAGTTTCCTATGTGCAGAATGAGCACCAGCTGACTATCACCAGCTGATCTACTAACACACATTTATTGTATGATTAACAATCAAAACACATTCTTCACAATGTGTTTACTTCATTCATACGTGTTATGTGCGCCCATCGATGACGTTAAAGTAGAAATGCACTGTGTGTAGGTTGTCTTTGAATTGTTTACAATACACAGCGTTTTTGTTTGTACACCAGCTGGTGCTCGTTCTGCACATTGGAAACTTTTAGCAATTGTATTCGATCTTTAGGAATTATTTTGTTTTTTTTTTTCTTTAAAGTTTGATTTTATTACAAACAATCGAAAAGTACGTCATTTTACATGGGAATTATAAGTTGTAAATTTCGTTAAGCTTTTCTTTTTTCGGTTGTGTTCCAAGAATGCTACGCGCATTCCCAAGTTGAATGGCTAAAGAAATTCTTTCGTATAGAAACTTTTTGGCACGTATATCACCCAATTCTTTGATTAACAATTTCCCAACTTCATCAATAAAAGACTTCGTTTCATCACACCATGGACCTAAAGTTTCGAAAGCTAATCCAACAAATAAGAATTTTGACACCTGTGCTCACAAAACTGACTCTGTTCTATCACTACCACGGGCATGCGTATAAACACTCATAACCAGTTTTGATTGTATGAGTGAATCAGCTGAAGCAAATTTTGGCTGAAAGTTGATTTTCCTTTCATATACGACGACAAAAAAATTTTTGCAACAAGTGACGAAAAGTAGGACTTTCCGTTGCCTTTATTGCGAAAAACGTTGTATACAACTCGATGATAAATGTTTTTTTAGGCACACGGTGTGTATTGTCACACTTGGCCTACGGCCTCGAGTGCCTAAAAAAACATTTATCACTCGGTTGTATAAATAACTATTTTCGATTTTACCTTTTTGTTATATTACCACACAACCCGACCTGAGCCTTATTATTGATAATCTGTTATTCTCAATAATTCTGATAAATTCCGAGTTTTCAGAATTTTCCGGTATTACAATTGTTTTAGATCACTTGAAGTGTGCTAACGATGTTAGACCGTCGCACATTGCAGAAAATCCAATAAAAATGTCGAAGTGGCAAAATGAAGAATATAATTTGATGGTAAAACTCGAGGGAATATTTTGATTGAAAGGTCTGTGGTGCCAGTCAAGTCAAAGTTTTGAATTTCCTATTTTCGCCTGGTACAACAAGTTCTGGAAGTTTTAACTTGGACAATTTTTTTTTTCAAATCCTAATCTTTTCACCCAACATCGTTTTAGAATGAGATATACACTTCAGTCTTTGCAGCTTACTTTCATTTGAGGCAACATGTTTCATTACCAAGTAAACTTAAATAATGTTAGAAGTTAGTTCACACGAAAATAAGCTCCATGTCCTATATGCTACCATTGTCAATAAAAGTAATAGAACACATGGTTTTCCGATGGGGAAACTACTCGAGTAATCGATTACACACTCTCGAAGGAATTGCCTTAGCATCCGGTAATTAATAGGAGTTGAAGGAATTATAAGGAATTGACTGGAAATAATAGAAACTGAACGTAAATTAAAGGAAATACGGATAAGTATGATGAACGAAAGAATTAAATGAATGCAAAAAGGAATGACCGGTCGCCGGTCTTAGCTATTAGGTTTGTAAAATACAGATCTCTCGCTGATTGTTTCCTTTCATTTACTTTCAATTTCTCGTATTTCCAGTCAATTCCTCGTAATTCCTTCAATTCTTTCAATTTCTAGTATTTCCTTCAATAAATTACCAAACTTTGGACGGTTTTCGTTCGTTTTCTTTAAATTTGAAGAAAATTGTCGAAATAAAGAAAATTAAAGAAAAGTTTTAGAAAATTGTTTCTAAAAAGTAGACAATGAATTGGATAGTAACAGAAAATATCGTGGAATTATTAGAAATTATAGGTAGAGAACGCTTTCTTTGGTCAGAAAAACCATTCGTATCAAGGACTAACTCTTTCGCAAAAGGTAAGCACATAACTAGTACGGTTATCGAGTACATTACCCTTGCCATAAAGGGTCTCATTTAGTGAAAGATCACCCCATATAATCTAATCTAGGATCATTGCTTGCTTTGTCGCTGCTGTCGATAACAGAACAGAATACGATTTGTGATATTTAAAAAGGCACCCCGTAATATGCTACAATTTTCAGCAGGGACTGTATAGGTAAATTTATTTACCGAATTACCAAAAATTTACCGAAAATTCGGTAAATTCAGTAAATTTCCTGTAATTTTTGGTAAATTCGGTAAATGAATTTTCCTAACTAGTGTTAAAATATCGTGACTTCGTCGCTTATTTCCCTTGTCGCTTAGGAAAAACGTTGTTCCTAACTTATGCTAAGAGGCTCTTTTAGCGAATTCGATTGTAGCATTCGCCCCCGGCTCGAGCTGGAAATCTCTCATTCGCTTAAAAACCATCTTAGCACGCGTTAGGAAAATAACTTTTACCAATACAACATGCCATCAAGACTATTACAGAAAGTGAAGACTACTGATTCTATCTGCGGCTTACGAGCACGGAATTATGATGTAGTTCATCGTGAATACTTTGATAATTGCTTTCATCGTTGATGCGATATTTGCTGCGTTATTTCAATGAAGACCAGTATTACAAAAATTTTGTTTCTCATCCGAGGCAAAACGTTTTGGAGACATTTTTAAATTGTCGCAAAATGTTCGTTTTAGCAGATGGCATTACGTTATGCCATGTTGAAATGATACACACATAAAATTCATATAATTCATATCAATGTTCTCTATTACGTTGAACTAACTTAAATATACAATTGAATTTAGCAGTTTACTAAATTTTTCTCAATTTTGATGGCTTGCATTGCGATCATATTGTCATCCATGCGATTCATTGCGGTCATATTTTCCTCTTTGCAATGCACTGCGGTCCCTTCGACTTTGCATTGCAATGGCGTCATATTTTCATCAATACGATGCATTGGCGTCATATTTTCATTCATCCCCTGCATTGCCGTCATACTGTCATTAGCCCCCTGCAATGCGATCATACTGTCGTTCATCCCCTGCAGTGAGGGCATACTGTTATTCATCCCCTGCATAAAGGTCATACTGTCATTTATTGCCTGCAATGAGGGCATACTTTCATTCATCCCTTGCATTCTGATCATATTTGGATCGATCCGATGAATTGTGAGCATAGTATCGTCGATTCGCTCGTGTCTGACCAAGTGTCTGATGAGCGACTGCTTTGATGCCAGCAATTTTGCACACTTTTCACACTTGAAACGCTTTTGTCGGATGGGCGCTTGATTACGGTGTGATTTGAAGTGACGAATCAAATTCGACTTTTGCTTAAACGTCTTTTGGCAGTAATCACACTCGTACGGACTCTCACCGGTATGAATTCGAATGTGAAAGACCAATGACTTGCTTTGGGAGAATCTCTTGCCACATATTTCACACTCGAATGGTTTATGTCCTACAATAGGTGAAAGTGAATTGTTATCAGTTAAAAAGACGAAAAATAATCAAAGAACTTTCATAGACTACATAGACTACGCATGGACTAGATTGTAAGTGGTATAGTAGCGATTCATCTTATTCTAGTTTATAGAATAGACCAAAAACGATGAGACGCAGAATATCCTCTCTCTCTCTATCAGTCTACATGAAAGTTCTTCGAGAATGACTGCAAAACATTTACCTGCATGTCTCGCTAGGTGTACTTGCAGCGATGATTTTTGAGTGAAAAACGCTTTGCAATTCTCGTATTGGCAAACGAAGCGCCGTCCTTCATGTTCTCGTACATGCCGCAGCATATTTGCTCTGGTGCTAAACTCTTTTCCGCAAAGGTGACACTGGGTGTCCGCTGAAGCGGAATTTCCTTGATCCCAATGGGATGTCGACATTGTCGGTGAATGGTTTTTCTGGAATTGTGATCTGTTATCATTGGACAGTGGGTTTGTCGTTGAAGTCATATGGTTGAATTTTTTCATCTTCGATTTGGGGCCAATTTTATGATCCGAATTGATATTCTTCATCTTTGATTTGGGACCGATTTTCGGTGCCGCATTGATATTTATATTTGAATAGTCATATTGATATGGCGCCATGGTCATGTAAGGCGACTCATATTGAGGAGGCGGTGTAGGTGGTGTCTGTTAAAACAATATTTAATAGAAACAATAATTTTTAACAACTTCAGGATAATCTTACCTCGACTTTAACCATTGCAGAGAAGTGTTCCGTACTATCTTCGCCATCACTGTTCTGTTTGTTATAACAGAAAAATTATTAATACCCAGACAAGTCAATTAAACTTTCATGTTCAAGTTACCGCAAATGTGTCGCTTTCTCCGGGATTCAAGTCAACAATTTGGTACGTATCACTTCCGAATAGACCAACATATTCTTTAATTTTCGCTTTGGACGAATTGAACTTCTCCACAAATTCGTGCACAAAGTCCAGTTTCATCATACATTTCTCGCATAGAGGCAGCGGCTCTCTGTACAGTCCAATAATCTTCAACAAAATAAAAAATATAAATTTCACAAAGCGAATCTAGGAAAATGACAACAGAATCTACTAGTTCAAAGGTCGCTTCTCACGAAGCGTAAGTGTTCGAAATCATAGACATAAGCTTCAAGATGTTGGCCATTTAGTGTCAATTGGATGAAATCGGTCGATATCACCACATTTTCATATCTGTTAGCTTGTGAGATTAAGGGAAAACAAACGGAAGGCTACTCAAAACTGAAGTAAAAGTTACAATGATAACATTCATGTTTTCGGGGAAATGACATGCGAAGAACGTGAAATAGATTTGTATTTCGAAATCTCAAAAATGTGAAATCTACCAGTTCATAAAAGACATAATAGAAATTGATGGAGCGGCTTGATTGTTTCAATTTGCATTTACGATTTGATAGTCAAATGGTATGGTTCCCGGATAATTCTGTAACAAATTATCACTGCAGCGTTTCCCGTATATCGACCGTATTTCAGCAGAAAAAAGTAATTATCAAACGATGTCTAAAGGCAAATAAATGGTCACTTGTGTAGCCAAACAATAAGCCTTTGTTGTTTCGCCCTTATATTGTTTATATTTATGATTAAATTCACCTCGTTTGAATCTCCAATGTATTTCAGTTTTTCGATTTGTTGTTGATTCAATTTCACAAATTCCTCCTCTAAATCGTCCGGCTCCCGCAAACAAACGCGACACATATTTCGAATGCTCGCGAAATTGTCCATTTGTGAAAAAATGGTTTAAAAATAATATAAAATAAATTGGAAGATTTTTATTTCTTTTTTTTACTTGTATGTATCCTCTAAAATACAATAGACTCAATAGACATCACAAGTGTCTTCTTACTTTTGCACAGATTTGTTGACGAGGTTTTTTTTTGATTAGCCGTCTGTCATTGACATTATTTTTCCCAGTATATAAATTCGATAGATTTTTGTCGCAAAAAAAATCAATAAAAGAAATCTTCATTTTACCTGCTAGATTCTCTGCCGTAATTCGCATGTCGGACTTAGTGCAAAATTTAAACAAAAGAATTCTTTGTTTAAATTTAGCACTAAGTCCGACATGCGAATTACGGCCGTTCTAAAATACAAACTTTTCGAGTTAGTTTACATTGACTGAGCCAACCGATAGAACTTCAACTGTTGAAAATAATAAAAGTCTGTGAACTCAGTCATTCAACGTCGTGACATTTCCCATTTTCACGTATAAAAATAATAGATAAAATGTTCAATTTTACATGGTGTACCTGAGTCAAAGTACGTACCTTTTATACTTTTTAACACTTCTTTCAATGCAGATCAGCATATTAAATCCTGAAAATCATTTAATCTGTTCGTTGAGCTCAGCCTCGTCTCGGATCACATGGATCATATTCATGCGAAAGCTGGACTGTTCAATTCTATAAGCCTAGTTTTCCAATGACTTTTACGTATTAAATCGACTTCGTCTCGAACCATTTACCATTCCTCGAACATAAAACACCCGCCTTTACAGTTCTTGTAGTACAAATAACTAATATAAACCAAACATATATGTATGTATATTATCACTTTGTTTTCGTTGGGTTAGTTACCGGCGTTGCCGGCATTTTTTCTCATTTATAGTTTCTGGGTAATATTTACGCAGAATTATTTTGGGTGGGACGGGTATTGAAAAAAAAAACAACAACTGTCAATCAATGTTATTGTTTATCATTCTTATCATCTTCGCTTATGATAATTAATAATTTATCGAAAAAGTAACTAATGTGTTTATGACTAAAAGTTATAATTTTGTGCCTAAATTGTGTAAGCTAACGATGCAAGATTGTTGTTCAAACGAACGTTATTCCAAATCATTTTTTGAAGTTTTCCGAGAAGGACTCTCTTTTAATAACGTAACGATTACATTGCTTGTGATTTTCGTGCTGTTCGTTCTGAATAAATTGCTGAATTGATGTGATATACGTTCTGAATGATGGTAAGTTAGATGCTTTCACACAAATATTCTTAATTTTAGTTTTTTACCAATTGGTCCATTTTACTTATGAATCGTTACAATGAGCTTTGCTCACCGGCTTTTTGCTTCTTAAGTTTTCTATAGTAGAAAATAGATTTAACCTTTCCAGGTAATATTTCATCGTAAGCTTACAGTGTTATAGTATGAATGGTCGGGACACAGCACCTGCACCTAACCTAAGCCTAACCTAAGTATTGTAATAATAATTAAGAAATCTGTAATCTGTTACTTCATTTGTTTATCTCCTAATATTGGATTAAATATCTTAAAAGGCACCGGTACTTAGCTAGAATTGTAGCCTACATTTGTGTGCCTCATATTTCATTTTTGATGATATCTTTCCATCAGAATCCTTTTTCAAAAAAGTACGACAGCAAATCCGACCACGAATGTGTTAGCTTTCAACAGAAAATACATTTGGTTGTAGTCGTTTGACCATCTGTGAGAAAAGTGAGCAATTTAACGAAATTTTCATAATTTTCTCAGAGCCGGTCAAACTGCTACAACCAAATGTATTTTCTGTTGAAAGCTACCACATTCGTGGTCGAAATTGCGGTCGTACATTTTTCAAATAGGATTCTGATGGAATGTAAACTAAAAATCAAGTATTTAAAAATCGCGCTATGTATGCTTTTCAGCAAAGCACCGATGCCTCTTAACTTGGTTCTCTTGATAAAGTAGTGTTGATGTGGCTGATTAAGTGATTACATTTTGCTTCTTACAAGTAACAGTTATATACAGTGAACATGTGCACTAATATCTAAATCTTTGATCCTTTGCTCTAACAGTTTGTCCGATCTCTATTTCAAAGACTCTCCAAGTTGTTTTGGGTACGATCCTCACCTGAGTGAAGTGTACATACTTCAGATGATTGTGTTTAATTTGATAGTTTAAATTTAAAAAAAAATTAATTCAAAAATCAAGAGAATTTCCTTTTTTTAAGCTTTCACGTTGTTCACAACTAGACCTATATTTTTGGAACTTCAAAAGTGATGAACTTTGGCACTGACTGGTGCTGATTTACAAGCAAAATGTTCTTATGAACCGGATATGCAAAAGTTTTTCCATGAAATTTTTACAGAGGCCCCTCTTTAAGAAAAGCATCTGTGATCTGGCCTCATGACGTCCGGTTAATGTTGTCTTTATATGGTTTTTAATTTCTAAATTGTTAAAATTATTTTAAATTGATTTTAAATAAGTTGACTGCGTAATTTCTAGCAGTCCTGTCTATTCAATCTCTCCGCATAAATAAATAAATATTGTGCCGGCATCATGTGAAGGATCGAAACATTGCCATTTGCGACGATTGCAGATCATAAATTAGATTGAACATTAATTTATGTATGGAGAGCAATTACTGCATTCTGGTCTGTCTATCCTTTATTAGAATTTGTTGGTCTGCTAATTGAAACACAATAACAAATTCTATTCATTTATCATCGAATCAATCCACAAGAACAAGAATAACTAGCTATACATAACAACACTGTTTGAATACATTTTTAAATTGGCAAGTCAGCTCAATTTTATAAATTCGAAATACATGCTATACATAGAGAATACAGAGAATAAATTCTAAATTAACATTGACTTAACCTTGGCATTCATCAAGGACATCTCACATAAAATATTCCAAATGTCCAAAATACTACGTATACCATACCTATATGTTTAACAAGCGATTACATATACAAATTCATACCGACGCTTGTGTAAGTTCTAACAAATTTGAACACATTTAAACCAAACCACATTGACTTCTTTAATATAAAAGTAAGAAGAAAAAAATAACAACAAAATAAATAACATTTCTAGACAGACTATATTGTATGTATAACTGGTCAAATTGTTATACTTAATAGCCTAAGTGAGGAGGACAAAAAGGAAAAATAAATAAAAAGAACGAACCAGAATAGGGTCTTGAAGAGATTAGGGTCACAATAACTTAGAACTTATTTTATTGTTGCCGATAAGTAAGATTTTTAATTTTATTTTACCACTCCGTTCAAATGGCTTACAAACTGAATTTTTCAAAAAATCAAAATATAGACAACGATTTCTGTTATGAAAAATTTCTACTGACGCTAGGCAATTGCCTAAAATCGTTTCTTTCATCAGAACATTTTACATGCTGAACTGTTATTACCCGTGGTCTGATCTTTTGACACAATAAAATTGTTTGGTGGTAGTTCACGATTATTTTTTGATGTCTTGCTTTTGCGTTGTTATCGAAATTGTTGTTATACCCATAGAGAGAGAGAGAATGTGGTTGAATTTGTTAAGATTGTGAAATGAAGTATATTATTGAATATGGACTTAATGTATTCATATTTACAAAAAACACCTATCTCAGGATTATTGTCTAAGAATGTTAACATTTAGGGCGTTCAGGTTAATTGGCATGTGAACGATTTTATCCAGCATAGATCAGAAGGTATTTTACTTTTGATTTTTGATAACAACCTTATACAATTAGTATGATGCACTTAATACATAAAACGGCGGATCTATGTTTCCTAGCACACACCAGGAAACTACGTATTTGCAATGTCTCAGTCTAAAGAAAATCCTTTGAAAACTAGAAAATTCTTTCATCAGAAAATCTTTAAAATCGAAAAAAAACCTCAAAAACTAAAAAAAAATCTTGGAATTCCAAAACAAATCTGCAAAACTTATAAAGAAAATTATTGACAATCCTCAGAAAACTTTTTGGGAAATCATTTTTAAACGAAATTTACAAATATCCGCCCCCTTGGTCTCTACTATATCGTATTAGTTGATTGTTACATTAAGAAAACAATTATGAACCGATTACCGACTGAATTATAGCAAACAATTAATATAATTGTACTGTTGGTCGCTGTGCACGTACAGAATCTCTGTATCCACTGTTCAATAATTAATTTTTGTAATTATTCCATTAAAATTTATAACAGATTGTTATTTCATCAAGGACAACAAAAGTAAGGGGTAATTCGTCTAATGCCATCATGAGTATACGAATCTTAAAGTTATAGAAGTATAAGATTTCATGTCACTCTGTTAATAACAGTTAGATCACAAGAAGTAAAGGATTCAATAATCGCATTGCTAACAAACAATTTCCAAATTATTTGAATCGAATACATTTATTGTGTGAAATCTACAATTATCATATTTGAATTTGAATACGTGGCAAAATAATATCACCGTTTTTTGCGCATAAAAGAAACTTACAATAAATATTTATTTAAATTTTTAATAGAACGTGATCTTAAACAAAAATGGTATTTGTGCAAATTTGTATGTGTACGGGAAGGAAAGGCAAACATTCAAATTTTTAATCTGGAATGATTTAGTCTAACTTGTAATTCATATAGTCTATGTTGTACATCGAAATCTAGTTAGGCTAGATATAATCCAAGCTTTAAAAGTGATGAAACTTTATTTCGTACCACGACTCGATAGTTATCACTAATCGACAATGATGTTGTTTAACAAATTTACATCCGTTCCACCCAATCTTAAATAATATCAATATAGTTACACCCACCCAACAGCTCTGTCATTTTTGCACATTTTTTGTTTAATTTCATTTAATTAAGTTTTTTTAGACAATTAAAAAAACTATTTTTACTTCATCATTTTAACAATTTTTTTTTGCTGGGTCATTATGTTATATTTCTCAACTTACTTGTTATTCTAATCTCTAATAACATTCAAATTGCGTATGTAAAGCTGAATACTATACGAAATTACATCAAAAATATTCATTTTGCTTTGCAGGAGCTAAACCAAACACGTGCCTAGAATTTTAAGTGGTTCAAACTCTTTTTTAGTCTAATCAGCCATTAATAATGATTACATTGCTACGATGTTTTTAAGTAAAATTTTAAAATGATTTTTATTATGTGCCTTATGATAATGTCAAGTGTATGTATTATAATTTAAGCAATTCTTAGAATGAAAAGTAAAAAAAAAAATGAAAATAAGTTTAACGAACGCTACCTTTATGTTCACGCTGCGTTGTCGAAAGTCGAAGCATTAAATTAAACTGAATATTGAAAAATTGCTCATAATGTTTCTCTCAATTTATAAGTGACCCAATGAAGATGTCGATTGAACTGGGTTTCCTCACCCAAACTTTTGTAAAGTGAAATTAGGCACATACAGTAATTTCCAAAGTTTCAGTTTGTAGTTATTTCCATGCATGTGTGTAATGTTTAATCTCCTTATATGCCAATAAATAACCAGATTTGACTATCTTTCTTTTTTGTTACTGAAATGTTTTTTTTATATTTCCCCCTTAACCTGTATCAAGTCAAGTCACTTTATCAGCACACAAGTTCATAATTTTGTTGAATTCAAACAAAAGTTTGCTCATAAAGTTAATTATATACTTGAAAAGAAAATCTGTGTATGAATATGCATAAAACAATAATCTTTAAAGTTTTTTTTTTGTCTTAAAAATTTTGATTTCATTTGGTTAATAACTCGTTTTACCATACATCGAATATTGTTGTATAGTAATGCTATAAAACTTAATGAACTGACGAACAGAGACATTGATCATTTGTATTGCCAGAGAAAGTCGAAGAATTTGAATTTTATTTGCTTATTTTAAGACTTTTTCAAGGTAGCCTCGAAGCTTTTTTTTTGGTAGAAATTTGGAGTACGTAAAACGATAAATAATACGTAGACCGGCTAAGGTCGTAGCAAATTGATTGCTTAGATAAACCCCGTACGAGCCCGTATACCTAGTGTACCCCTAGGTATTTGAGTAAATTTAGTAAAATATAAAATTATTATCTTTCATTAAAAAAAAGAGTTTTCCAAGTCAACTCATGTTCTGCGACTAGTTAACACAGATGAAGTAAAAGATTTTCAAATATTAGGCATCGCTTTAAAAATAAGAAGAAGTTACAGATTTCTGCCATTTCTAAAAGATTAACATCGAAGTTCAAACACTCCACTCTACTCTCGCCAACACTTTGCATATTTTTATTTTCTTTTTTATTTGTGGGCGTTCATATAAATCTTTCCATCTGCCAGTAAATTCCACCAGTATGTATATGAAAACATTGGTTTTAATCATAATTATTTGATCATGAAATGACTTGATCAATATTTGAACTTAGAAAATCTGCTCAAGTCTAGAATTAATTTGTTTTATTATCCTGCACAAAAATGTTCATCTCCATAGAAATGTACCATCATTTCTTTGATGCACTTGATGCAGTTCATCTACTTCTTATGTACAATAGTAATATAGCAAATACCAAAAACTTTATTAATAGTTGATATATATATGTGGTTTTCGTATGGAGTGGTTACGTTTATGGTTATTATGCAATGAAAAATAATGTAGGTGCATTGAACTGAATACACTGTCATCGTTGCGTTTTACATATTTTATTGCAATTACGCATGCAGTGAGCATTAAACGGTTTACAAAACTATATCCACTGAATTTATTAAAAACCATTTTTTTCCTCCTTCTATGAATTGATATTAATAGAATCTCAATTAATATACAATAAGTGAATGCGGATAACACGATAGATGGCTAACGTTGTAGAGCGTCGGACATGCATTATGATTAGTATAAAAATGCGATTAGTAATTGTTTTGTAATATGCAAATGCGGTTAATTATAATAAACTGATAATGTGCTAGGCAGAATGTGTTACAACTTTAGCACGAGCTACGACACAGATAAACTATCGATGTTTTTGAATGAACTCTAATGCCCTCTCAACGAAAAAACGGGAGATTTCAAATGAATTTTAAAGTTCTTTCAAAATAATAAATATTTCTGATGGATTTTCTGTTGAAATGATTAGAAGATAATTATTCACTTCTGACGCAAAATGACTTACATAGGACTAATAGTTCATCTTTACAAGACAACGACGACAAAAATGAGCGATTAGCTCTGGCTGATATTCCCTTATATAGCAAAAAGATGAATAAATAGTAACTGAAAAAACTGTTGCATCCGGCTCCGGCATGTATCACAGTATATATATATATATATATATATATTATCTGCGTAGTATGATAAGCAAGTAAGTAAGTTTTGATACTAAGCAATATTTGAAGGAAAAGAACTAACAGATTTAATCTTACGATCGCTAATGAAATTTCACCTTTTTTGGATCCTTAGGGAGAAACTGTTTTCGATACATGTATCGAAACGGTATCGTCTTACGCGTTCGAAGTGAGATTGCTAATCCATTTCAAGAGTAGCTATCCGCGAATCTTCCAAAAGAGATAACTCCGTTCCATCCGTTTATTTTCCGAAGCAAATTTATGCATAAATCTCACTGTACTAATAATGCTTATAAAACTTAAAAATATGAAGTTCACAATCAATCCAAAACTTTTCTGTTATCTGGTAATCCATTTATATTCAAAACGACGATCATCAGCATTTCTTTTACTTAAATTCAATCGATTTAAATCGTTTGTACTAAATTTAATAAGTTACATTAAAAATTGGCACCGAATTTCTCTTTCTATGTGCATAATCATCTGTGCCATCTACTCCACAGTTCAATACATTGTTGCTAATTCTGTATATGTATTCAAACAGACGAAAAAAACTTGTTTGTTTGCGGTCGGTACGATTGTAATAATTGTAATGTGGCGATGTAGCAACGATATTTTCTACTGTATGATTAAGATTTCTTCTCAAGTTTTCGTCAACATGCGGTTCTGATGCCGGCATCTCGTAAATAAATAACATATATAGCATTCACATTTCACATAACACATAGAGTAAATGAAGTCTAGCCCAGTTAATTATCATTTAAATTATAAAATGGTTGCATCGTCGTGAAGAATAAAAAATCACATCTTTTATAGGTTAAATTATTTGACTTGTTGAGACACATATTATGTTGAAATGTTAACGCTGATTTTATTTAGCAGTCGGAAAATTCTTGTACGCGTTCGTTGTGCGAGTAAGTGTAAACGAATAAAAAGAATTTTCTTAACTGTCTACACCAAAACTGTTTATTCAATTCAATTTTTCGTTAGTTTTTGAAAAGAAGCAATTACAAGGAAATTGATTCAACAAAATGCAGTCGGTACCGCCCATTTTTTCTCAGATTTTGTTATTACAAAACTTACCTTGTCTTCAACTGTACCTTCCTAATATACAGAAGCAGCACCATCATTAAATCTGCTACTTCTATTGTTTAAACTATATTCATAAAGTCTTGTTGCTAACTCGGACTTCTACTGAAATTGTGCGTGTACGATGAGTTTTCAATCTCGACTTCGACTCGGGTTGACATTTTTCACATACCTTCCGCAAGGTTTTAATTAAGCCACATGAGACGGGATGATCCGGGGACAAATTCCGTTTCAGAAAATTTCACATCAAATTTTTCTAGCATTCACTCAATTTGGGTCATTGCAGTGCGTTTGATGGCTGTAAAAAAATGCACACTAAAGTTTAGTGACTAAATGACTCGTATGACATGACGTAACCCAAATAAGATGAATATTGTGTACTAACGGCCTACATTTAAGAGAGATATCAATTAATCATCTAACTTTCCTCAGAGAATATTTATAAACTTGGTTTGAAAGTCTCGTTAGACCGGTGGTACAGACTTCATTTCTTATTGGCAGTATGCAGGAAAAGGCTGTTAGTGTCTCTAAAAAGCTAGTGTTACCTTTCGATATTTAATATAGAGTAAAAGATTTCGTATCGAACACTGAAAGAGTTTATTTTTTTAAATGTACACTGAAGGAATTTTGAAAACCGACACATTTTCTGTTTCTGTGTTTTACTTGAGTTTCGGATTTCTCTATGTAAAAATACATGCAAAATTCACAAATCTGAAAATATGACGGTCTTCAAAAATCCGCAAGTGTATTGAAACGGTTAAAACTAGTGAGGAAAACATAGATAGACCTCCATTTCGAACAATTTCTTCGATGTTCAATAAAAAAATAAAAAATTCCACTAAAAACATATTTCAACATCAAAGTACAGAAAAAAAATTGGAATGAAGTTCCACTCACTAACCATTTTAACCATTTCGATATATTTTTTAAGAATAGCTATTCTATTTTTCGATACGAAGTCCTTACTGCATATTTTTGAACATACATATAAATTCCGACAAAAGATTGCGCTAAACAAAATCAGAGCTCATTGATTTTTCTGTCGTCACTGTCGATAACAGATGACCTAAATTCAAACCTATAAGTTCATTAAGGTTTCTCGGGAATAGGCAAATAGAAAACTAAATTACTTTTAATATACAAGGTTTATATTTGAAAAATAAATGAGGGGGAAAACAGCAGTAAGTCCACAGTTCAACTGAAAATATCAACAAGTCGACACAATTCAAATTCTTCATTTTTCGCTAAATTCATAAATAATGTAGAGTATGCCGTTTGCGTACCTTTTCATAAAAAATACAAACGACAAGAAAATCAGATCGCCACATCTGATGCAATATAAATATGTGTCTATCACCAAAATATTATTTGGTTTAGCGTTGCAACACAGCAACAATCTAATTCTGTTCTTAATTTTCTAATTTTCCTCTCTTTATTAGAAGACCTCATTTTCGTTTCACTCTACTTTAACTTGTCTAACTATTTATTTATTTTGAATCGTATTGCCACAACGTTGTTTTTGAGTTGTTGTTGCTTTTTTTTCTTAGCTGTTAGATTATGTTCTTTTTTCTCGTCAAACGTGAGCAAGTATTCACTTTGTGTTATCAATGTGAGTTTTCATTTATTAAGTTAATACTTCAAATTGTTCACACACATCATATGGATTTTACTTAATAATATTGTTTGACTTGAATGTATTCGGTTGTTTTACACTTACACGAAGAACTGATGTTGCATATGTAGATGATGATACCAAAAAGGAAATGAGAACAAACTCTCAATCTCATTATAAGCCTGCGCAAGTTTTATTATGTGTCATACGTAACGTCACGATTCGATTTTATGTGTGGTACGCTACGGAAAACTCTCACTTGTTGTATCACTTTTATTCAAATGATGAAAAACCTTTCTTTTGTTCAACAAAAAGTTTTTTTTTTTATAAGAAATGCTTTACTGATATTTAATGGCTTGTGGTTGTAAGTAGTAGCTACAAAGGGAGCACATTTAATTTGTTTTACTGCAACCGAAACATATCCAATTTGAACGGATAAATGACGATACCAAGAGTTGAATAAAAATGTTAAATTTAAACCAAAATGTCCCGATCTAAGGACTGTCATTGCCTTTCTTACGTATAATTGAATTTCAAAGGGTTTGATAAGACTTTGACTATTCCAGAAAGTGTCTTCAAGTTATAATTTGATAACTTAGGAATGTAGACGGATACAGCAGCGAAGACGAGACATACATATTCGAAATGAATGAGAAGAAAATTCTTACTGTAACGGAAAATTTTCGAAGTAGTTGCGCGATCTAGAGTTCAATATTTGTGAGAGACGGAGACGCCGTGCAAGTTTTCCTTCTCAGTTGTATGTGCTCCACATTTTTCATTGTTTCCAAGCAACGCTCTTACAACATTGCATGCGCAATGGTCGGACTTTTCTGACTTGCGATTTGAAGCTCACTTCCACTATGAATGAAATTTGTAATTCTTGTCGTTGCTTGTATCATTGAACTTTACATTTATATCTAGACTCTACGAAACATGCATTTACTCAATGTTAATATGAATTGGAAAAGACATTTTTTTAGGATTATTGCACAGGATAATCGTTTAGCATTTAAACGTACAATGAAAATTCGAATTATGTTTGACTTTCACGCATTACATTAGATACTAATATTACACTATGATGGTTCACATTGATAATTATGGTGCCCTATTTTTGAGCACAATGTGGAAAAATTATTCAGTGCTACAATTGTGGTGACCCAGTTCATATAAAGCTAATCAGTCAACCCAATTTTTTTAAATTTTATTTTTTATGTTTTTAATGGCGTCAATCAGTAACTATTTACTATTCAATTATCACATATTTATGGCAGATATTCTGATCGTTTGGGCTCTGAATTTCTAATGAAGTACCTCTTCATCGCTCGTAAGGTTTGATAAAATTTAATTTGCTCCACTTTCGTTAAATTAATCTATTAAGTTTCAATGTATATGCTTTTAAATATGATCGAATTGGAATTGGTTGCGTACGATGTCACTTTAAATACTGAAAAATAATCCATTTGTAATTAAAATTACAATCAAATAGAATTCTAGGTCCAGCAAAAATCTATGATTCGTTGCATTAACTGATTAGGAAATAGGATGGAATCTACCTTCACCAAAGAAAATATTGTCTGTTCTTGCATCAAAAATTTAACTGCAAAGATTTCAATATTGACAGTCGGAAAGACGAATAAATAAACAATAAAAATATACAGCACATCTGAGAAAAGATTGTTATCTACTGTTTGTTTAATTCAACAAATATTTTATTGAACGGAAGACGACAAGATGAGAAGTAAAGAAACCGGCTGGCCGGAATAAAATATCTCATTCGTACCTTAGCAATCTCAAATTAGGTTTAGAGTTTAAGAGAATCCCGTCCATGGAACAATGTTCAAAGAATCAATTGCGGTACACAACTAATTTCCAGTCTTATCACACACAGCCATTTTTATTTATACATCAAAAACCTACAATATTCTCGGATACAAAATGTTTTCCGATTTCATTATAAAAATTAATTTATTTTTTATTTTCGTTGGTTTGGTTATTCTTTTTTTTACACATTATACCTCGGCAGACGCGAGATGGTATATATAATTGTTATATATGCATTACATGCGTATACACATATAATCTATATATACGAAACAACCGCGATAGTATGCTCTTGTGTACAACTTACTCAAACATCGCAAGGAATTTTGATTAGTCTCTTTTTGCCTTTGGAGAAGAGAAGTCAAAACTTTATACTTCTATCAGCCAAGTCGGGTTTTTTTCTATACCAACACTAATCGGGCATTTTGATTGTTGAATGACGATTAACGATTGTATTTTGACTATTTCTATTCTTCCTTTTTTGTTATCCTTTGTTTCGAATTGTAAATCGAAAGTCGACAATTCCAGTTTTCAGTTTCGATGAAAATTTGACCGTACAGTGCTTTTCGAATAACTTCAGTCTGACATTTTTTTTAACATATAGAGATGAGAATGGATATTTTTGTGATACAACATGGATACTCGGGGTGCAAATGCAATATAGAACAAAATTTGAATACAAATGTATTTTAACTAAAATTATATGAATAAAAATATCAGTTTGTCGAAGCGTTGCAGTAACAGTTAGAACCAACTTTTATCTGATAACTTTTGATAATATTCAACAGCCAAGTGTAGAGTGTACTCATTTCGTAAAATTTATTTTCGGTTTTGGTAGTCTGTGTCTTTGGCTGCTTCGAGACGATCGTGTTTACATATAGCATTATTTTCAGTGCGTTTTTTTCGGATAATTATATAAATTGTGTGTTTACGTCTTTTTAACTGAAAAGCTGTTGTTTTGTTTGGTTGTTAAAAATTTATTTTTAATTTTTGTGAGTTTCTTTTTTCTTTCATTTAAAGAAGAAGAAAAAAATCAATTGAATGTTTATTGTTATCTGTGTTGGTTACTTTAGTAATTTATAAATAAAAGTAATTTTGCGTGTATAACGAAGTTGTACATCCAAAACAGGGTGCTTTTCGACTGACACAATTCAAAAACAAAAAAACAAATTCATCGATACGTATTCCAAAACGTATACGATATCCATTTTATACAAAATATAGTTAATTCATTATAATCTGTGAATAAAAAATAGATTTTTCTATTATTAGAAAAAAAACGTGTTTTATGTGTTTGATGTGAAAGTGAAAGTAATTTATTAAGCGACAGCGAAAAAAATAGATTATTTATTGCTGGCTTTTGATTTTGTTGCCATTGAGACTCGTTCAATTAAATAAATACTTTACTGAAGAGAGAGAGAAACCATCAACATACTGGTTGTGATCGACCTGGAAAATACCAACCAATACCAACAACAAAGACATTCAATTTCGTTTGGTTTGATCATTTGGCTGTAATGCGCTTACCAACTAGACTGTAAACATTTTTATCCAATATTGGCACAGGTTGGTTTATAATATTTTATTGTAAATGTCACTTTTTAAGCCGCTGTTTCGTGTACATATATTATGAATTGGAAAACTGGTTGCGTTTTTTTATCGTTTATAGACAACAATTAGTTCAAGGTAGTTTATAAAATTGCATCACATTAGTATATGGTGTTGTGTTCTCAACCATACTTTTAAGTTTGGTATTTGTCTATTGAAAATATGGTTTTAATTGCATATTCCAATTTGCTGAATTTTTTTTTTTAAATGTCTACGTAATGAGCTGAAATATTTACCGATATTCACCGTCTTTTTTGTGGTGAGAATAATTTGACCTTTATCTGTTTAAATTGTAATCGCTTTTGTTAGCAAATAATGTTAGTCAATGTTGACACTCCGATCAAGATTTTATTGGTATATTGTTCTGTCACTGTCTGCACATCCAAGATCAAGGCCTGACAATATTTTAGAAATCTTAATGAATTTTGATTTTTATCTTTGAAGACATATTTTTTTTGACTTCATTAGCTTATTCTTCTCATCGCTGTCGATAGTATATGACACGTAACAATATCGTTGTAACAAATTTGGAGGCGACAGTTCATTATTTTCATATTTGAGACTGATGAGTTAGATAGAGACAACTCCCTCGATCCTCAACATCAACCAATATTCACCTACAATACAAATATATTCGGTGAAAAAACTGGCTTCGCTATTAGAAGTGATAAACTAAAGTTAAATAAAAATTTAAATTTCTAAAATTTACCCAGAACTTATGCTGTTGGGGAAAAAATATTACCTGATTTAATAGTCCTTCAAAAAAAATGAATAAGTTTTTTTTCCCGACATCCTATAACATTCAATCACACATGTTTTCAACAGCTGAATTTTCATGTCTTTTTATTTTTAATCGTGCGTAGGATTCAGGTAGAAAAAGAAGTTGTATGTACAGGACTTTGATATATGCACACAAAACGATTAGTTAAATATTAGTGGAAGATTACGTAAACGAGTTATGGGTAGGCCTAAGCTGAAAACAAATGAATAAAAAATTGTTGATCCTAGCATTCCTACAATCTTCGTATCGGTTCTTATTATTGTCGTAGTATAGAGAAAACTATATTATATGCGATAATAGTTTATATTTTAGTATTGAAAACTGGTATGAGTGTTCCAGGTTGCCGACAATCATCGGTGTGTTTCCGATTTGAGATTTGAAAATTATAAATATTCTCTTAAAATTCATTAGACCGTTTTAACTATGCAACTCATGTTCAGACAAACAATGCAAGTTAAACGAATCAAACAGGTAAATAAGGTATGAGAGGGAATCAAAGCAAAGTTGAGAAGAAAACAACAAATATCCGAAATTTCAAAATGTTAACCAATGGTTAATAACCATGTCATGTAGAAACTAGACGAAAATTGGAACTCTTAAAAAATAATAATGGTAACAGACGGCAAGCATATCACCGGCAAACTGTATGCAAAATTGTTGGTTCATCAGTTCTAACACGCATTTTGCTATACTTGTATTTATATTAAAACTAGCGAGACATCTTTGTTAACTTTTGTCGCCGCTGACGATAACAGATGACATAATCGATGAAACTACACCTCTATTCTGCAACGACAATGATCATTCGCATGCTTCTCACAATTTATATGACCAATTAATGAAAATAAAACAATAACAAAGCCAATATCACTCCATATATACTTACATATATAAAGTCTACGAAATCAGAGAAAAACGATAACATAAATACATTATTCGTTTTCACGCATATAAACAATCCATTCGGCTTATACATTGTATGCAACGGTATTAAAATAATGCGTGCACTCTTTTACACAACACTTATATGTTCATGTGAGTCAGTCGTGGTCCCGATTTGTAAAATTGTATATTATGAAGCACAACATCGGTTGGGGTAGGTCTATGTGGAAAATATGAACGAAGACCTAATTATCACGCATCAGTCTCAATTTACTGCATATTATTACATGCATATGTCTATTGTATATGGTCACACATATATGTATTTATATATACATGTCGATACGGCATCATCTATATACTTTTACATTTTATACGCTATGTATGAGACATTGTTCTGTGTGCACCAAACAAATAAATGCATTGAAATGAAACCATTTTTCATTTGTGTAGAAGTAGACTGCGCTATAGTCAAGATGCGAAAAACTAACGAAAGTGAAAATTTCAATTCTATATGCACTGGTATAGTATTCTATCATGCTAGGCTAGCGTTGGTAATAATACATATCAGATATATATTTTTCAATCAATTTAAATTACATCTAGAAACACAATGCACCGAGAATAAGTAGCATATTAATGGGTTATTGAATGGTAAATTATAAAACAGGCAATGTCAATGGTAGTTGGTAGCACGCAATTTTTTATTGCATTACTAGCTTAGTTATATTTCCTATTTATTTATATAACAATGTGGTTCTGTAGGGATTTACTCACTCGCATCGGTTTAATGTGAACTACTCACATTTTTTTTTTGAGAAATTTAAGTTGTCCCTAATTTCTGTTTTTTCTCGATTTTTTCCAACTGTATGTGCCCCGACAGCAGCTGTTGAATGATCCCATACACGTATATATCCGTCGTAGCTGTTATTTAAATATGAAAAATTCTCTTGTTTTGAATTTTTGACTAGTAGAACACCAAATGAATATTAAAATAATAAAACAGCGATTGTAGAGTGTTCAGGCCAATGGCTATTTGGGCATATAATCAATAGGCGGCTGAAGAGTTTTCACTAAAATACTGCACTAAAAATTGGTGGCAAATACGAGAATGTCTCTCAAGTTATCGGAAATGTTATATGACCACACTCATAGGGCAAACAACTGTCTGAGTTGTTAACACCATTAAAGTGTGGCAAAAACAATTAAAATGAGTAAATGAGTTTATTTCAAATGTTTTTTTTTCAATGCACCCATCGGTCTTAAAAATCTGTCTGATCTCAATGTTTTTGAAGTTGCAAAACTTAAAAATAGTATCATTGATAAGAACAGTTACTTCACAGTTCCACACATCATGTATAAATAAATAAACAAATTTAAGATACGTTTCACACAATCCATGCACAATATGCACATTATTACAAGTTTATTAGAAAAATGAAATCGCATCATAGCCTTAGCAATGCAATTTTGTTTATATATACAAGTGAGAGTGGCATTGTAAGGTTCGTTGACGATTGTAACATAACGTTAATTATCTGTGATCAAATAAACATGTTTTTATACAAACTGCGAAGTATAATTTGAAGTATTTTTTTTTTAAATTAAATTATGGTCTATCTTTATATGGTGGTGATGAAATTCAATAACGCAACGTACATTTCAGTATATACAATTAAAATTGAGTCAAATTAAAAATATATGCAAATTAAATGTACACAAAATCCGAATTTTTGACTACGTACGAAATACTTTTTATTATATTCATTAGCCGAGTAACATTGTTAAACTGTCGCTTCTGCACATTTTTCCTAAACGATTAAAGACTCAAAATACAAATAGTTAAAGTGACGTACCTTATTCATTTTTATTGTCATTTTTTTATTAAAACGTGAGCGTCTTTGCCAATTACTGTCTCACCTACTCGATATATCGGTATTGCTCTAAAAATCAACATAAATAAACTTTTAACGTTTTTTTTACATTAAAATTGCAATTTTTTTTTTAAATGTGTACAATGTTCTTTGTTCGACACATTTCAAACAATTGGGCGCAGTTCCCCCTTCACTATCAATATTATTTTTGGTTATAGAACCGATTGAGTTTAGTATGTTATCCGTCGGTGATGTTTTTAGACCCATTCAAGGTATATTTGGTTGTGGTAAATGTAAAATCTTCAACAAATTCACATTTTTCGTTAAATATTTGTTTGTCGTTCCATGTCATCATATAATTTTTTCCATATAAAAAAAAACACAACCAAGATGCGATATATAGTTGTGCTAATAAGCAAAGGCAATAGATAGAAAAGGAAAAAGACTACTCAACATTCATCGGATACATTTTTTTCATTATGGTGGTCGGATATACCAAGTAAATAATAAAAAAAAAATTATCACTTTAAGCAAATACTACAGAAAAACGATGTACATACCTTTGCTCTAACGTTTCTACCTCGCTAAATTTGTCGCAATATATTTTTTTTTAATTGCGTAAAGAATTGTGAATAATCAAATGGGAATTGGTATCTGTGTAAATGTTATTGACCTTATCATATACTTTGGCTGTTCATAATGAAAATATGAGTTTTAAGAGAAATCGGAAAGTCCTGATGTTGAAATAACATTTTTATACAGACAATTCTAATTCCAAACCAATAGTTATCAACTCTGTTCCACTTGTGACCATTACGTTGCAGACATTAGAAATTAATCTTTTTTCCAACAACACAGCTTGTTTGTTGTTTATGTGCATGCTGTAATCTTATTTATTTTAGAAAGAAGTTTTGTCTGCATGTTATCCTTGTTTTCAACGAAAAATTCTAGATAATGTAAACAAATGATGCAAACCGTATCTCAACTGTAAAATTCTATGTAATGTAATGGCTCCGTTCAAAACGATTCCGAATAATCAGTATCATTCTAAATTTCACAGAATTAATGCCGAATGAATCGTCTAGAATCTAGACGAAACCAATAATAAAATTGTAAATTTTCAATCCAATTTACATTTCAATGTTTCAATTTGCATCGAATCATTTTTTTTTTTGCATAAGGCTAAGGCATAAACGATCTATAATTTTTCCGTACCGTTCAAACACTGAGTTTCCAATAATTTGAACAATATCGCTAAATTAAAATTCCGATTATGGTCAATGATTTATATAAAAAAAAAACTGATCGATGAACTTCGTCGACCGAAGTACATACAACGCACATTGTATCGTTGAAATAAACAACTACCAAACCATTTCATTTCGCATTCGCTTTCATTTGATTTCGCTTTTCTATAGTTTCATTACAAAATGATCTCGTTTAGTTTACATTTTAAGTATCCAATAAAATGCCAATTTAGTTTTCCGATTGTTATAATTACATACTTTATTGTCTTAATTGAAGTTGTAGCATGAATGCTAAAAGATAATTCTTCTAAATTGTAATGAATGGTATGCGTCTGCGGAGTATTTTTCACTTATTAGTTTACTTAAAACATCTGACATGTTATACCGCATATCATGTATAGTTTTGTACTTTTATTTTCATCGAATGAAACAAAAACAAATGGTGTTTCTGACATCATGTAATAAATAAGTGTACCAAGAATTACGTCGAAGAATGTATGTATATACTGTGTACAATGTATACAAAATGATAAATTTTGAATTTCACGACAAGCAAGGAAAATAGATCATTCCTACGTGAAACATTGACTTCATTTCAACGGTACAATGATCACGTAACATACATCCGATTCCGATGTATACTACCAATTCTGACTCAATACCAAAGTACACGGGGAATACGTACGGGTGCAGTGGTATGGAATAGTGTGTTACGTGTCGAAGTACGTAGTAATAGAAACTTTATGTTTCGTTAACTTTCTTATGATGATCTAAAGGTTGTCAAAATTTTGTTTTGTTTGCTTTTGGAAACAAATGGGTTCAGTTGTAGTTAGGTTCAATACCAGAACTTTATCACAAAATTCAACGACCAAAATAGTGAACCATTAAAAACCAGTTGTACGAGTATAAAAGCCATGAAATTGAAAGACTTCTTAAAAGACCATTTTAATCTTCTTCTTATTTCGTAAAAAGTCGATCAATAATGAATGTTTGCGTTCGACTAATGACACAGCCAAAACTGACTAATCTTTATTTACCTAAAAATCGTTTGGAATAAACATCATACTCCATAATATTGATCAAATAAATAAATTAATAAAGATATTGCTTAACAAGTCGCATAATATTGTCAATGTTAATGTTTCAAAGCTCTTAAGACGAAACGGGAGGTATAGATAGAATTTTTGCGTTTCAAATACAGCAATCTGTACAACTTTTATACAATAATCGTTAATGGACCTTCATCTAAAATGTTTTTTGTTTTTTGCAAATTTAAGTATGTCAAAATTTGTTGAAGAAATCATTTGTATAAACTTGTCTCAATAAATGTAAATAATATGTAGGTTCTTTGAACTATCGGTTACATTACTAACATAACTAGATCCTAAGTTGTTGACAAAGAACGAAAATCCTTCAAATATCATTCAACAAAGTCGAATAACTTAGGTTCGCTGGCTAAGAGAATAACGAAATTCACCCAATTTTTTTTCTTGTCTTCTTTCGAAATAATTTGAATAAATTTAAAAAACAAATTTAAAAGATTTGGTTTTTATTTACTCAATTTTATTCGATTTTATTTTGCGCAATACTCAGTATCCGGAATATTAATCATCTTGCATTTTGTTGAGAACTATTCAAGTCATATTGTTTAGTATGGTGCATGTTTTAGTCCGATTTTCGTCTGAACTACTAATGTTTGAGATAGTTCTTTGTGGTGAATACTAAAAATTTAAAATTTAAAACTTACGAAACCATGTTTCAATATGTTAATGTGGTGTAACAGATCGAAACACTAAATTTACATTTAAGATTTTACAAATATATTCGGTAAAATTCAACAATTTAAGATTTCACAACTGATTACAAAGACGACAATCACCATATCATCAAATCGAAATTTCGTAAGGAATGCAAAACTCATGAGTATGATCATTGATAGTAAGTTTAACAGAATTTCGTTGGATACGCTAACATTACATTGCATTAGGATCTTAGTAGAGATAAGACAATTTGTGTTTTTTTCAACCATAAATGTCGTGAATCGTCAAAAAAATACCGTGATGGAACCCTACTATGACAGTGGTTACATACTCTTCAAATTTGTTGTCAATGGAAATATACAATGTTTTACAGAAGAAACTGGAATAATTATCGAATAAACCAATAAAATAACATCGTCGTCGGTCATGTTTTATTAATGGTGTCATATTTGATTTTTACAGTTGTTCCGTTGTTCGTTGTATACACATATAAGGAAAAGTTATCAAAAATATCCGAGACCTTACTCTAAAAAGTGATTCAGGGAAGATTATTTTCCATCAAAGAGACGTTTCGTTTTTTAACGATTATTTTTGTGCAAACGTACATTTACCTCAATTCATTTTTCGAGATTTCATCAATGTTAATATGAAATAAATTTGGAATTTTTCTACATATATGTATATCGTGACACGCAGTGGTCATAAATTTAATTATAATTTCTGCTCGATTCTGTGTCTTCCTTTGTTAAAGTTCATTTTTTTTTAGTAATAAATGAGTATGGTTCAAATGTTGCTGCTTCTTAAAATTGTATACTGAATCAGAGATGTTAAATGGATGAAAATTAGAACGGTAAACATATTAGACAAAATTGTTTATTTATGAGTAGATACTATTACTATTCCATTCTTAGTGATCGGAAATATTTCACAATTTTTGCGTGAGTAACTCGTTTCTTTGTTCTTGTTGATGATAACCTTTTCAATTCCATTTTGTGAGACCTTTTTTTTAAATAAATCTTTCCAGTATTATCTATTTAAAATGTGACATGATATTAAAATGATCTTCAAAAAAGGTTGAAGTTATGTAACATTCTCATTTGAATCACAAAAGAGTAATCTTATAAAAGTGATGCGTTTTTATCAGCAATATATATACTTATACTTACAAAGTGTAACAAGAAAGCAAATATTTGGTTGAACAGTAAAGAAGTATAGAAGAAAAGACACCATGTTTTTTGTGAGTACATAATACAATTCCTGTTTCAGCGATAAGAACTCTCAACGGGTGTGAAATACCATACATAACGTATCAGATCAGGGCCTTTTTGACAAAAAATGTTGTTCTCGCGTTTTGTCAAACTTTAAAACATAGTAGAAAGTAAAAATCAATTTTCATGTTTTGAGAATTATATCTGTGAAAGTTACTCTTACGATCGCATAACGATTTATTTCTTCAACAATAATTGCAGTTGACCCACCTCCAAAAAAAAATGTTCGTCATTCTTATATATTCAACAAAAGTATTTTTTATGTATGGTCATCCACCTTTGTTATGCGGTCGTTCTATACTTACTGACGTTAATATATCGCTTGTTCTTTTAATGACTTAAGTTAACACGAATCTTGGAAAAATTAGCATGTGTGTGAATGCAAACCAAATACATGAATCGAAATTACAGTTTTTACTCTGAGAAAATTACAATGCACACCATGTACCCTATTAATTTTGTAATTTCTACTTCTGAAGTGGTTCTTGTTTTTTTTAAGGGGCGAACAGTTGCTTGTTTATAGATTAGAGTGTAAACAAATTTTTATTGCTACATTCAACATCATCTTCATAATTTTGCGGATAAAACTTCGTGTGTAGAAGTCTGCATTCGTTTGACATTTCAACCGAAATTCTTCAATAAAACTCGCAATTACGCTCAATTGTCCAAGTCCACTACATTCCATGAAATCGTCGAAATTATACGTCTAATTATGTGGGCTATGTTGTAGTGTATGATATACTCAATAAGTTTTCATATCACTTCAATTGTCATTCATCAAGCTATATTATACAAGAATTTACGGCTAAATAAACAATATTTTTAAACGGCCCATTTGGTTATCTATATCAATTGACCTGACTCTTACTCGAAATAAAAAATAATAGTTTATTGTGAACAATTCAAATTAATCGAATGCAAGTTGTTTGTCTATACGAAATTAGATTGAAAAAACGGGTGAAAAGAAAAGAAAAAATCGTCGTATATATAAAACGACATATTATTGAGTCTGAGATCCGTAGATATTTATTGAGTTACGTAATATTTTATAGAACTATACATACACACACGATTCTTTACAACACTTCATAAGTTGCAATGAATATATTGAATGGAATCAAGGGAGCAGAGGTCGACGACATTCTAGAAATATGGTTGCTATTTTCTAATAATAGTAATACCATGTAATAGTAAAGTGTGAGTACAGAATAGCAATATAGATGTAAAAGTACCTACTGTTTATTTTAGAGTCATAAAATGTGGAATGTACTTTCTTTAAAATTGTTGGTTTGTTTGTCTCCATGACAATGTTATAGAATGAGAATTCTCAGTGTTGCAAAATTTGTATCAAGTTTAATACACTAATCTCGGTAATGTTGTTAGTAATATTTACCGCAAAACAAGCTAGACATTTTCATTGTTATATCATACTTTTGTCATATCGGTTGAACTAGATTGGAACACTAGTCATCTGCTATCGACAACAACAGCAAAAATAAGCGATGTGCCCTGGCTAGTCTGCTAAACGCAGTATATTATTGAAATATTGATAGATATCGAACACAAATGAAGTGATAATGATTTAATTATGTTGTTTTGATATGCTTGCCGTTTGCAAAAGGACGATAGAAGAGTGAGTTTGAAAGATTTACTCTCTGCAAAGCGAGCAAACGTTTTGTCGTTGCTCTCGATAAACTTATCTCTTAGAAACATCGTGACCCTATTTGGATATGTCTTTACGACACAGAATGTGTCAGCTGTACCACGAGATCTGAACATTTTTTAAATCTTGATTCTCTTGAAGATGTCTTCCTAAGACTAAGTTCGACAATATATTAGTTCTTGGGCCATGGGAAAATGATCAATGATTGTTTGAGCTATATGTTAATCGTCGGCGATCATCCATATTAACTAATAATTGTATCAATTTGCTAGTTATCTCTTTTATAGTCATTCAATGCAAAAGTGCAATGATTTGCATTAGTAAGTCAATTTGTCTTATCTCTGATTTTTGTCAACATCACGAAATATGAGATGGACTAGCACGTTGTGTCCATGTGCTAATGAGATTATGTTTTCGTGATTATTTGTCGAAGTTAGTTGAAGTGAAGCACTATAGCAGATAATAAACAAATGAAGTAATAGATTCAATGAATTTTTGCAAAACGATGGCCGTTTTTAAAAGATTAATAAAGGGTATCGACGGAATCCTCATCAAATTAAAAGTGGAAGTGATGGAATTGAGGAGTAGCTTCCACTAATTCTCTAACTAGCCCTGCTTTGTCCAGTCGATAATGCTATCAAATAAATCAAATTTCGTTAAACCGTCACACATTATATTTGAGTATGAAGTTGAAGACTCTGGAGTCTGTGATTTTTGTTGATCTAGGCAGCTAATCATCAACGACTCTCATCATAAGGATTGAATTATAAATATTGTGCAAATAGGATCTATTGGTTGGATATTGGATATTGGATATTCTTAAATCCTCAAGCATAATGATCGTTTTCTAAAAAGATACAATGTCGATTTTATAATGACTTAGCTGTATTGTCGTACTAAAAACAACGTGCATGATTTCTGGTTCTGAACGCTTTTTACTTTTTCTCAAATAAATGTCTGTAAAATATTTTAATGATTATTTAGAGAGCATATAATTTGCATACATAAACGAATTGATGAGAACGTTAATATGTGTATGTATGTTAGACATTTTACACCTCTAATTTGAGGTCAACTTTCAATTTTTTTCTTCTCCATTTCATAGTAAAAGTGTTTTGTCAATTAGTTATGGCATGAAATTGATTGAATGGTGCTAGTCGTGATGATTCTATTGAACATTTGGTGTATAAAATCAATTAAATTTCGTCAATGAATATTTTGTACACTGTGTGCTTGATAGAGAAAAATTAAATTAAAGAATATTTAAATTTAAACGCCAATGCAGAAGCCACACGTAGACTGTTTTCGACCGATAAAGGAAGTGTGCAAAATATCATATTCTATCCATGCCGCAAATTATGTTTTCAGACAATCAAAAACAATCGTTTCTCGTTACAACTTTAGTGACAACATTTTATTGTCTTCGTTTGACTTTAGTTTAAATTTTGTATAATTGTATGCTATTGAAACAGCAATTAATTCTATAAACTTGTTTGATATGGTATGAGATATCTATTTCATAATTGAAAGTGATTGACGTAAATGAGGGTTTTTATAATTTAATTATTACGCGGGTTCTTTAAGAAATGGCCATGACATGATATTCTGGCAACATATGAATGTTGGTTCGACCGTAAACGAACACAATGGGTAAATATAGATAGGCTGAAATGTTTTAATTTGGGCTCACTTGTTTTTAAATATTATTACTGGCGACAGCGACGACAAAAATAATCAGTTATCAATATATACAGAAACGCATTTGTTCTCGAACACCGCTTGAAACAAAGACGGAATTGGTATATGGCGATACGCTTGCCGTTTATAAAATGCTGGAGACGAATCTAGTTTCGCATTGAAATTTTTAACATTTCTATCATCTTCGTCAAAGATTAACGTTCATTTATTCTGTGTGCTTCAATCATAGCGACAGTGCCATCAAACTGATTAAAACAACTTTGTATATTGAGCCCACTTAAGAATGCGGTTTATGAGAAAAAAGAAACAGGTGATTTATGAACTGGAAAACCTTGTACTAAACAAAAATAAATGCGCTGCTCAAGACCTAAATTTTAATAAAATCAATTTTTTTCTTAATCGTTTGAAATGGCATATCTAGCGCAACAAGTGCATTATTTGCGTAATCATTAAATTGGAAAAATGAATAAAAATCTGTAAAACATTTCAATACGTTTTGTTCATGCAAACTAACGCACACAACGTAAAAAGTAACATTTTATTCAGTTGACTTTATCTTATTTAATGCATTGATAAAGTGCAATCAATTTATTGCATAACGAAACCGAACCAACCATGTATTGAATGTGACGAACAAATAGTTTTCGTTTTCTGTCGAAAATGAAGTTTATTACTATCAACCGACTTAAACTGGTATTAAATTTGCTGCATTAGGAACTTGAATAAGACGTGTGCGTGCAATGAGACTTGCTCTGTATAGATTTAACTTATAGAAAAAGTGGAAAATGTAGGTATTTATGATCACAGCCATAACTTTGTTTAATGAGCACATCACAATTAAATAAATGTCGTGCTTTCCTACAGTCTTGCAGAATTTAAATTGAGAAGATGAAAGAGAGAATATAATTTCTTGGGTATAACTAAAATGGTTTCGCTTGACTGAAACTAAATTTCCGAAGAATATTCCTGATTCTCCATTTGAAATACAAATCTTATTCAAAAATGTTTCTACTCTTTTCAGGTTAAAGACTCAAAGTTATAACTAACTCAAAATGAGTCCCGAAGATGACTTACAAACGGAGCGAATTCCAGCAATCGATGACATACCCATAAATCGCGCTTGGAAGCCAATTTTGCAAACAGAAAATCTGACCTCTGTAAAATTAAATGGACGCAGCAACTCCCCATCTTCCCAACTAAATATCAAAAACAATGGTACAAATTGCACAACCTCAGACAACCCGTCATGGTCGTCACCACTGCTCAAAGACTCCTCCGCCCAAGACCACAACTCCGAAGAAATTAGTCACAAGTCAAATAACAATGAATGGTCACAAGTGACACCAAGCATTAAGCGTGATGGCAAGAATGGTTGGAAAGAAATTCCACAAGATGAAGAAATTGGTGGCCAGCAAAAAGTAAATGGAAACGGTCTGATGAATGGTAAAAATGGCGTTAACGGGACAAATGGACACGATAAATTGGCCGAACTGGATCCGTTGACGGGAGGCAGAAAACCAAATGATTTAGACGAATTGTCCAATTGTGGCGTTGGATCTTGTCAGCCGAAATGGGCTCGAATATTTTCATCGACGCATGTTTTTATGGTCGTTTTTTTGATGGCTTGGATTTTACAGGTACGTTTCGGTATTTGAAATTATTGGATCGATCGAAATCTATCTAAAATTAATCAATTTTGACAAGATTACGGAAATCACAAAAGCTAAACAAACATTTAAACCCATAGATATAATTATGTTTCTCTAACTAGGGAATGTACTACACTTACTTTGTCAGTGTGATAACAACAATTGAAAAGCTTTTCCAAATAAAATCGAAAACCACTGGATTATTGATGAGTGCAACAGAAATAGGGCAAATAGTTACTGCATTGTTTTTAACGTATTACGCAGGTATACAGTCGGTACCATATAATGCATATAGAGCCAGATGTAAAAATCGTTTTTTTTCGCAGGACGGGGGCATCGACCGAGGTGGATAGCTTGTGGTAAAGATAATGTTTTTTTTTCGTCAAATATATCTATGTTGTCAGTGTAGTTCGCTAGTTGTAGTCAAAAATGTTAATATTTTGTTCGTTCATTTCATTTATGCAGCGAGCTATGTGTAACATTTAAAGTAATCCTTTCGGTAACGGCTAGTCATCCGTTGTCCTTTCAAGGACGAGACGCTTGCCGTTTCTGAAAGGCTAATCAACTGCATTTGATAACATAGAAATATCTCACTACAATTGAGAGAAATAATCTATGACAAAAAATTTGCATCCGTTGTTACTGACTGCCTTATTCCCCTTGCAGGAATGGTTCTATTTGCGATTTCAGCCTTCGGCTGTACACTACCTCACTTTATTTTCGGTAATCAACTACTTCAAGCAAACAACTTATTTTACGGCCCCGTCACCGGCCAAGGTACTTCGTCAATCATGCAAGGTTTAAATTCAACTACAAATACGACGGAAACTCATCTGTGCAATTTAAATTCAAACGGCACGATAGGAGGAGCCGGTAACATCTCTGTTTTGTTAATGTGGAACTGTAATTAATTACCTTTGTGGTGTTTAGAATGCCAGGAAGATCTATTAGCTGAACAAGCAGCTCACTCTCAGATAACTTCAGCAGTACTGGTTATTTTCTTTGTAAGTTTGTTAGGTGTTGGTGTCGGACAAACTGCTGTATCCACTTTAGGTATTCCATACATTGATGACAATGTAGCCAGTCGCGAGTCTCCAATCTACATAGGTAAATCATTATAATCATTTTGTTAAAGACGGCCTATCATTTATTCTTCTTTTTTTGTGTTTTTATAGCCATAACCATTGGCGTTCGTATATTGGGACCTGCGTAAGTTTTTCTATTTTTTCTATTTTCCTAATTGTGTAGTTATTGAACGATTATTTTCGCTTTAGGTTCGGTTTTATATTAGGAAGCTTTTGTACCAGAATATATGTTGATATCAAAGATCCTGGTTTCGGTACTTCTGATCCGAAGTGGATTGGTGCTTGGTATTTGGGTGAGTTTTTTTTACTAAGACAGTAATAATGATATAATGATTCCTTCCCAAACCAAACGACAGACGAAAATTATTGGGCCTGTGTCGACTTTTTATCATTAGATTATTGAAAATCTTTTACTTCATTGATTCTAACAAAAAATTCTGAGTCCCCAACTTGTCGAAATAGGCAATCCTAATCCTCAAATTTTATTGTTTCTTGAGGAGTAAAGTTGCTCATTCCGAAAAAATTGAGGAATCCATTTTCACCTGCGTAACAAATTTTCCTAGGAACAAAACATAGAGAGAAAAGACGTAGATTAGCTACAGTTCTTGCAAGTCTTCATCAACTCTATAAGATTTTTTTTAGCCAATGACAATGCAAAATGATGATCATTCAATCTCTGTGGGATGTCGATTTTTCGAACAAATTTTTACATTCTTGTGCGCTATGTTCACAAAGAATGTTCCGGTTAAAATTATATTTTATATGTCACTTTGTCACTTTTTTTTGTGTGCATTCGAAATCCAATTTACATACAATACTTTTTGCCGTTGCAATAATCCTCCGAGTCTCTACTGTATATAATTATTTTTATCAGATTTGTAAACGAATATAACTATATGATGCACCGTATCGCTATGTGATTTTCCATATTCCAGGCTGGATGCACAATGCATATTCTATATGTACAAATGTACATATTTAGCGGAATGACGACTGATTCATTTTTGCGTTACAAGAAAAAAAACCTTTAACGGTACGGGATGAAGTTATTTCTTATTTTCGTTTCATTGTAAGAATGTAGTTGAGGTAACTGACCATCAAAAAAAAACCAGATATTCGGGATTTTTTTCGTATTCGAGGAATTGACACTTATACCTTTTATATTTATAAGCAGTTGGCCATCTGTTATCGCAAACGACTACAAAATAAAGCGATGAAATTAATTATTATGTAATTAAATGTATGTTAAACCTGATGAAGTAAAAGATTTTGCATGTAACCAAGGCGAAACTTTTATAACGTGGTCCAGTTAATAAATCACTTGGGAGAGTTTCTTCAATGTTTTTGAAGTAATATATTCAATCAATGCAACGTGAGCTTAAACCATGTTTTAACCTTTTTTTCCCTATTACTGTTGAGTGACAAATCAGTTTGAAAAGCTAGCGATGTGAGTGATGTAGGTGAGAATGTAGCATGTCATTTTTAGCAGTGTTATAACGCTTCGAGACCAGGCCACGTTACTTTCGATGCCAAATAAGTCTAATGCATATTTGGGTTAAGAATTGGTTCAAGCTGCCCTTGAATATTATGCTTCCTAACAATCGCTCTCTTTACATATCATTGAAATATCCCGTTCAAATTCACAGGTCTGGTGATGATCTCGTCATTGATGATTTTGACAGCGATGGCAATGTTCACATTTCCAAAGAATCTTAAAGGGAACAGAATTCCGCCACCAATAAAAATGCGAGAAATCGAAGCTCAAAAGAAGTTGGAAAAACAAGACGAAGACTCCAAGCCAAAATTAAAAGACTTTCCGAAAACAATCAAAAGACAATTGAGCAACGACATTCTCATGTTTCGTACGGCTTCGTCGGTACTGCATTTACTTCCAGTAGCTGGTCTATACACATTTCTCCCGAAATATTTGGAATCACAATTTCGGTTGCCAGCTCATGATGCTAATCTAATCTCTGGAATCGGCGGTATATTGGTTATGGGCATTGGTATCGTCATTTCCGGTGTAGTTATATTGAAATTCAGCCCTACTGCCAAATCGGTTGCTGCATGGATTGCATTTACAGCTGTGGTCTATTCAGGTATTTAAATCGATTTTTTTTTAAATTTGCGCAGGTTAATAATGTAAGAAACTAAAACTACAGCTGGAATGGCAATTCTCATGTTCGTTGGGTGTAGCATGGACGATTTCGCTGGATTTAACAATGGATTAAGCGTTAGTTCGTAAGTAGCATAAAATATTTAATTTGCTGGTCCGAACTACGGTACAACATTTATGATCAGTTCCTTTCTGAAACGATAAAGATTTAATTTGATTTTCTACATTGTCAGTTCCACAATTCCCAAATTCGAGCCGATGTGTAACTCTACATGTCAATGTGACTCAAGCAAATTTTCGCCCGTGTGCGGAGCAAATGGGGTTATCTACTTCTCATCGTGCCATGCTGGTTGTTCATTGTCAAGCATTGACAATGGAAAAACACTGTTTTCCAATTGCGACTGCATTGACAACCGTATGAAATGAACAAAATCAAATTGACCTCGATATCAGAATAAAAAATTTTCCACTTCTTACAGCCAATGATCACGGACCGGATGCAGTTAGCGGTTATTGTGACGGAAACTGTAAAAGCTTCCTTTTGTTCATTTCGTTATTTTCGTTCTTTGTGTTTATGCATTCGACTTCGGAAGTTGGTAGCATGTTACTCATCATGCGGTGTACGGATCCAAAAGGTCCTTTAAACTAATTTTTTGATTGTTGTTGTTTTCACAAATGCAAATCCGTTTCCACATTTCAGATAAAGCCATGGCAATGGGCATTATACAGTTTGCCATAGGTCTGTTTGGCAACGTTCCTTGTCCTATTATTTACGGGGTGGTGATCGATTCAACGTGTTTGGTTTGGGAGACAATTTGCGGCAAGGCTGGAGCTTGCTCATTGTATGACATCGACGATTTCAGACATTTCTTTCTCGGTGAGTTAGGAAGGAAAAATACCCAAATGTCTTAATCTCATTTTATTTTTGCGTAACTCAGCTTATGATTCTATCGCAAATAGCTGTGTTTGTGTGCTGCTTATCATGTATATAATTCTTATTTCTTTAAGAAGGTATTTTGCTGTATAATATGACCCTATTTTAAGCACTTTGTGATAAAAAGCAAATGTGAAATTTTTATAAACAAAATACGAAAAAAAAATTCAATGTCAATGTTAGAGTCGTGCGTGATAACAGAAATTTTTTGTTTAATTTCACATAAATTGAAGTCCAAAATGTTATCGCATATTATATTTAACACATTAAAATAAGCAATAATCGACGTGGTTCGATGGATGTTATTTTTATTGCCAATTCGATACGTAGGTGTGTGTCCGATGCATTTTTGATTGTTAATACTACTATAGGACACCGTATTTGTTGTTGGTTTTGCTTTTTTCTAAAAAGAATACGTAACGAAAAGTATGATCAATTGCCTTTCTAATTGATTAGATGTTCGATAACGATAAATTTTGATAGTGAATTAGTATGTCAAGTGAGAAATGTTTTTTTTTGCGCAATTCGCAATATTCAATTCCACCTGAAGATGGTGTCCGTGCATGTAGAGTGTGTGGGATTCGAACAATATTTGATTATTTATTGCGATAATCTTTGTTGGACCACAGTGACCTCATTAGAAATAAATTAATTTGATAAAAAGATAAAAATCTAGTTGAGGTCACTATTGATTCATAAAATCTTCCTACAGTTTAATCTTTTATAAACGAATCGCCATACACCGATTAAATCTTTTACTTCAAATATTTTGATAATGTCTAGTGTCAGATGCAAAATCTATTACTTCTTTTTAGCAAACATTTTGCGATATAAGAACGGATTTGACCAAGTGATGAGTCTTCCATTACCAGTATTCGTCAATTCTTCCATTTTTAATTCAATGAATTAACGTAGGATTTAGAGATTATAATACAGAAAACGTTTAACATTGAACAACTAGGGAATTATAAGTAACTTCTCCATTACAAAGTGTGCACTTTTAATATTCAAACTTTACGCCAACTTATAATAATTAGACCTTAACACTTGGATTCTTTCAAATCAATAATTTTTACCTTATGCGGAATTGAAATTAATATCCAAATATTTAAAAACTTCTCAAAGTTTTCTATTCTTTTAGTTCATTTATTGAATATGTGTTTTGTTGTATAAAATCGCATTAGTCAGTGCTTTTCGTTCATTCTTGAAGTCACCATCGATAACACAAGTTAACTGTTCGTATCATGTTAATTGCATACTGAAGACGTTTTAACTTCTCACATACGGCTATTCATCTGTTATCGATAACGACGACAAAAATAATGACAAGCTCTGGGTAATATGGTTCTTTATACAGTAAAATGCAAGTTAAAAAGATTGAAGTACAAGATTTGAAATCAACAGATTAAAAATACTTTGATCTATAGAAGTAATAGACCAGATAATAATACTGGTCATATGCTTGCCGTCTGTAACAGGTTAAAAGAGAAACAATCTTTCTAAATTAAGGCTCTAGGAAGGAGGTCAGTTTGTTTTCAATCCGACGCCAGGTTATCTGAACCCTGACTTGACTTGAACCGGATTAGATAAATTTTAACCTGACCTGAATTAACATAAAATCTGATTCGACCTGAAAAATAATAGCGTGACCTGACCAGCAGGTTTTCATGTTACCTGATCTTTGATGTAATTATTTTTTCATTTTGCATACTTATTTTCAATTAAAATTTACCTCGTATCAAGTTAGGTTAGATCAGGTCACTTCAGATCAACGGTAAATTAGGTCAGGCACAGGTTACTTTAGTAAGAAAACATGATCTGAACCTTTTCAGGACGACTGTTTTAGGTTCAGGTCAAAATCGACCTGTTCCCAGTCTTATTCTTAAACGAAAATACATGCAATCAAAGACAAATCATCTTACTGCAAAATAACAGTTTTAATCAAGAAAGTGTTCAGTTCATGATTCTTTGTATTCATTCTCGAGTCGACAATAAGAACTTAAGGTAACTCTAATTACTTAATTAATTTGAATTATCCTTCAATTTTTGAACTCGATTCCTCAATTTGCTGCGAATTTCATTGTATTTCAATCATATTCAAACATCGATCCACACATCACCCAGGTCATCGCAAAACAGTTTTTTTTTATATAGTAAACCTTTACGCAATTGTTTTGGTCTTTAGTTTATTGATTTAAAAAATTTAAAATTAACATGCACCGTTCTTCTTCCTCAGGTACAACGTCTGGTATTATGCTGTTAGCTTTTGTTATGGATTTAGTCGTATGGCATAAAGCGCATCGTATAGACTTCGATCCAGATTCTAATGTTTCCGAAAACGAACTCGAAAAACCGATCACAATCATTGTACCGCCCGAATCAACAATGTAACATCTTACAGAATTTAGACGATTTTCAACATTTGAGGAAACGTGAATTACAATTACACGAAACTATACAAAATTTCGTTCAATTTTGCTGTGGTAAATTTAAATTACATTTTAAGAACACATTTTTTTGTAGCGTGGTAATTTTTTTTTATAAGTTTTGCATTATTCCTTTTTCATGTTCTTTTTGTAATTGAAAATACTGAAGTGGAAAGTGTATGTGAACGGGAATGATCAACATGAATGTTCTATTTGAAATTTGTTTTAATGAATGAATGTGAATAACTATTTCTATTCTTTGAATAGTAGATTAATCATAATCAATTTGATTATCATTGTAACAAGAAAAGAAATAAAGAAATTATTGAAGAAAATAATACGTAAAAAGCCCATTAGTGAGTGGCGATAGTAAAATTATATTGAGGTAGTGACACACTCTTTGAAAATAAATAAAAAGTTGCACTCCAATTCAGGTGGTAAGCTTGTCAAAACTGTTGCATAGAATATGATGCACTTGTGATGGTTTCCTTCGACAAAAAATGATGTCCAACAAATTTTCTTAATTCAAAATGTCAAACAATCAGAATTAATTGAAACTCTTTCGATAATTCCAAGCTGTCGAGTTGTTCTTGAACAGTGCCCGACGAATGGGTAGGCAATATCAGGTTTAATGAAGCGTAAAGCTTCACTTCCTTAGTTTTTACAAACGTTTTGCAAAATAAATTACTAGTCTTTATCGCTCAGTCGTCGATGTCGATGCCAGTTGTCATAACCGTACATAAAAGGTTAAGTTCCACGCATTTAGTTTAATGAGTAACTAACCACGGGCGTATTACGTTGTCAGAGAAACAACCCCGAAAGAGAAAATATATTTTTGATTTTAATTGAAAATTTGTGTGAAAAAACAGAAATTAAATTAAAGAAATTTAAAATCAAAAAGTGAGTGAAAACTGATAAATTTGAAATTAAATCTAATGAGGTGAGCGTTGCTAATATCATTTAATTTAAACAAAATTTCTGTTATTGGAACAGTGCAATTCGAATTTTACCTCCGTGGTGCTCAACAGATGAGACTTAAATTAATTTTTTTCTTTTACCCTAAATTGGGAAATTTAATGGTCGATGTTGTCGGTAAAGTTGGTGTTTTGATATGATTTAGAATCGTGGCAATTGAAAAATTATTTTATTTTGAAAATGAAAATATTTTTAGGGTCGTCAAAAGATGCAATAAATGTTTGATTTGCCAAAAGCGGCTTAAATATCTTTACCTGATTGACGAGAATTAATTTAAATTAAGTTTGGTAACAATGATCTTTATGGGAAAAAAGGCCATCATTCAAAATACTTTTTTTTTGAGTAATCCTATACCCAGGTCAATATAAAAACCAATTAAATCAAAACTTTGTAATAAATTAAAAAATGTAAAATATTTTTTGGGAATATCCAATTTTTTGATAACTATGTCATGCCTAACGATTTTATGTTCAATTTAAGATTAAGTTCAAAACGTTGGATATTACCGGACATAATTTTCAGTTGATGATTTGCTGTTTGTTTTGTTTTTCTGCGGATCAAAAATGGGTGATCATTGTTGATCATTTTGTCGGATTGGTAAAAAGTTATTGTTAAATATTCCATGGTTTATCCTTTCGTTAAATTTAATTGGAAAAGTTCGTTTTTTAAACTTCTAAAATTTTGTATTTTTAATCAAAATTTTATTTAGGATACGAAAGTAAAATGTACTAATTTGACTAAAAAGAAAAAGGAAGATTGGAGATGCACTAGGAAATATTAGTTAATTCACAAATCGTTTTTGAACAAAACTTTAGAAAAATGATGAAATGGTATGTGAACTCCTTGAGTATTACACTTTTATGGTTTGAAGTGTATCAAAATTAACTTTGAACAGACGGAATCATCATTGGATGCTCTAATGATCAAAAAAAAAAAAAAATATGCAGAAGAATACAGGCCAGGAATTACGTTGATGTTAACAACTAGCATTCAATCGGGCGATTTTAAACCTTTTCGAAGCGACGAGTGTATCGGGGTAAAATCATTCAATATGTCATTGAAAGTGATACTAGTGTTTGATTAAAAAAATCTTTTATTTCAATTGTTGAAACATACATTTTCCTTAACCTCTTTGTATTTTTGTCATCGTCGTCAATAACATAGATGACTAGATCCGTTTCTGGAAGAATAATGAAATACAATCCTCGCTTCTCGCTGCTAGACCATTAACGTCCTCAACTTTTTCTTTTATTTCTTGAATGCCTGAATGAGAATACGTCATGATTGTCTTTTCCACATTCTCCCTCCTTTAACCCTTTTCATAGTACGTAAAACAGAAATTAAAAAAAGCAGAAAGATGCCATTAAATAATTATATAAAGTCTGCTGAATGAGAGCAATGTTCACAGGTTATAAATGAAAGTAATTTCCCGGTTATCATGCGCGTAAATATTATTATTAAACGAAGAAAAAAAAACAAACAATAATAGTACGGTCTTGTATATAGTCCAAATGATGATGATTTTTTTATGAAATAATTTTATAAATTGTTTAGTTTTTTTATAAACAAAAAAGAAAGAATGAGATGACTTTAAGTATAATTACTGTTATGTAGAGCTAATTTTAATTAAATTAATTATTTTTAATAATTTTTTCTCAAATTATTTTTCATTTTTTTATATAAAAATAAACTAAAAATAAAAAAAAATATGAAGTACCTCATTGTAAAGGAATATTTTAATTATTGAATTTAAATTAGGAAAAAATGATTATTATAAAATGGATAAAAACAAAAACAAACAAAAAATATTAAATAATTTTTTATTATTGTAATGTTGCTATTTAAAAATAAAACAAAGAGATGAAAATAAAGTAAAATTTATGGTAAAAATATGGAGCATTTTTTGTCAACAGGTGATGCATTTATATGTTAGACATAATACGACGAAACAACAATACAATATGCTGCTTAAATCTCAAAACAACCAATAATACCTGTTGATTGGGACATTACGAGGGATTCTGTTGAAAACGTGCCTGCCGAAATCGGACGCTGATCTGGTGGCCTTTTTAGCCCCGTACGAAGTACAAGTGGCTAATAGGATTACGATGCCGTGTGTAATTGATGGAATTCGAAGCAGACGGTAAGGGCAAAGTGTTTGCCTATGTTCATAGATAACGAATCCGCAATAAAAATTTTGTCCGTCCGTCCGTCCGTCCGTCCGTCTGTCACGTCGATATCTTGAGTAAATCAAATCCGATTTCAAAAAAAAAATTTCCCTGAAAGATAGTCGAAATAGTGAGGCTAAGTTCGAAGATGGGCGATTTTAGGTCGACCCCTCCCGAGCTGGGGCCCCATACGTGATTTAACGTTTTCCAAAGATATCTGCGGCCATTCAAAGGCTACACATGTAAGTGATACGTCAAATAAAAGGTATTTACAATACCGATCGACAAAAAAAAGTTTATGGAAATCGGATGATCGACTCGTTAGTTAGACCGCTTGGTGTGAACTAGATACAGGGCGGCAAGCCGTTTTTGCTTGTAGGTTGGCCAAATTTGAACGGATTTAGATGGATTTTGCTTTATTAGATAGTTATTGACCGTACCAATCAGGGAAAGTTCATGGAATTCGGTTTACCGGAGCGTGAGCTAGGTCTCTTGGAGTGAGCTTATATGTGGCTACTCGGCCGTACAGTGAACGTGGTGTTTTTTGTTAATATATCGAGTAAACTTTGACCGAATTTCATGATTTTTTTTTGTTTGAAAGGTATTATCGAATGTAAAGCAGCCGTACTACTTTCTACCTCCTAACAAAATGGCCGTCGGCCGCCATTTTGGATTTTTGTAAAAACAATAGAAATCGGTGAAAATGATACTTACAAAGCTACTGATCAGTGGGAAGTGATTGGTTATGTGTGTGGGGTGTTTCAAGCATCCCAAATATGGATATCTATTTATAAATATATACAGCTATATTGAGCTATATAACGGTGTAGATAGTTCTTTTGAGCTATATACTAGCATATTTATTCGTAAATTGTTTATTTATGGGTAAATATAGGTTAATATAAATTGTTGCAAAATTTTTTAAGTTTGGGTTACAGTTGAAAGGAACGTCGTACGGGGCTTCGTAATTGCGCTATGCGCAATTTTTAAGACGTGCACATTTCATAAGAATTTTAGGTTAGTAGGTTTAGGGTAAGAGTAGGGCGACCGACGAACTAGGGTCGCGTACGCAATAGATGTACGGGTTCGTACGGGGCTCAGTCGCAGCGAACGCTCCGACTGTTCTGACGCGACGGCTCGTTTACATATGTGCTTAGTAAGGTAATTCCTAGAAGCAAAAAAAGAAAGAATTCCTCTCATTGTGTGGACGTGGCAGTTTTAAAATAAAAAATTAAATTTTATTTTTATAATTTTTTTTGTTTTTGTTAAAATTATTTCTTTTTAAAACTTAAACTCTTTTATTTTCCAATGTGTAAGTGGCCGTTTTTTTAAGCAAACCATACGGTTGTTATATAAAATAGCATTGAGTGCGAGACGTTGTTGTCGATATAGACGATACAAATTCCTTTGCAAGGGATTTAACTTAGATCTTTCTGTATATAGAGTCATACTGAGCCATATACGACTATATTGAACAATATTAAGAATATTCTGCTATAAAGTCCTAACTTAGCGTTATGTTTCGCCAAATCCTGATTGGATTGATCCAAGCTGCACAGCTGTTTATACGGTCTTTTGGTGAGTACACTTCGTGCGGGACTTTCAACATTTCTTTAAGCAATTTTAACGGGACGTATATTATTTTATTTTTAACCAAAAATAGAAGGGATACATAGAAAATAGCTCGTTTGAATCGTTTTTCAATTCTATGAAATAGCTAACTTTTACTTTTTCGGTTAGTTTCCCATTTTTGGAGTGAACACGTGAAAAGTGATTGCATGTCAAAGGGTAGTTATAAAAGTTTTTTTGTGATAGCTCGAGATAGATATGTTTCTGAAAGTTGAAATTTTGTGGGAATATAGGTCTTTGACCTTTATAAAAAGTGTAATCATCGGTAAGGGCCGTCACCCTTAGAGGTGAAACACAAACACTAACTTCATTCATTCGGCACCAAAAATAGTATCCACACTCGATCCACACTCAATTTTGTTTTTGTCTTTTCACTTATTTCAGCTTGAGTTGATGTCGACGAAACATTGTCTTCAGTGTTTGAGCTTGATGAACTTGTATTTGTATTCGGGCTCAGCCAACGAAGAAGGAGATGAACTGCTATTAAAAAAACTGAAAGGTGCCGGCAAAGCACCTAGCAAGGTAATAGAAAAGAATAAAGTAGTACTTTAATCAAAGTATGCGAATATTTCCATACCTTCTTTTCTTAACGTCACTGCAAAATTACCATTAAGGCTGCTAATGGTATTATTGGTATAAAAAAATACTAATCTATTTGACGTGTAAAAACCTATATTACCCTGCTAGGTGCTTTGGTGCCGGCGATTGTGATTTGGGGAAAGTGGTCTGAATCAGATCCCAAACGTTTGTTATTTCGGGCGATGCAGTGCTGTTTTAATAATTGAGTAAGTAAGGAAGAAAATTTTGTGAGGAAATTAGTTTCTTTTACATGTGTTGCTTAAAAAGAAAATATCCAAAATGATAAATAATATTTTATTTGACGCTGCATCTGCGCTTAAACTATACACTCCGTTGCTCCTGAACTCACCAGTTACTAGCCGTTCTAACTTAGTACGCAACTCAAAGACGTTTCTGGAATGATTTACTTGTTATTTACATATCTGTTGTGGGCGGTTTATTTTAGGCAATTTCGCGAGTTGTAGCGCGAGCAGAAGCGACATCAAGCATCTAGTGGTTGAACAAGAGTGGCCAATAAAAAAGAAACCTACGAGCGATGTAGTAATTCATTTTAATATCATAAGGCCAGATTTCTAAACTAAAACAACACTTTCAACGGAAACACTATCTAATCAAAATAGTGAATATGGATTCAACAAAGTGAACTAACAGCAAAAAATATTTCTGTTGCCGCTCATTTTCAAATAAGTTTTTGGTGGGTTTTTTTTATGGACGATCGATATACAGCCGCTGTCACATACTTACCAGACTGTGATGCTACATTTCTCAATTAAAATAAAAGTGTACACACAGCATTGCTCTACATCTGGCAAAAAGATATATCATAATAAACAACTTTAAAATTCGAAAAAAAATAATAAATCAAATTACAAATAACTGATAAATAAACCAAGAAACGTGTACAAAAACGTAAGTGACTTGGAAAGCTGTAAAATTATCGAACGAGAGACGAAAAAAAAAACAATTTCAATTCACCATCTTGTGTGGTGAGTTTTAATTCCGATTGATTTTTTCATCATCAGATTTTCATCACACCGTCTGGGAAGGAATAACAAATAAATCAAGAAACGAATAACAACTTGTGCATTTCCAACGAAACAGAACAATTACATCGGAACAAAAATGACGTGGGAACCGCAACACGAAGGACTGCAACAGATCATCACGATTCTGAGGGAGTCGCAGTCACCAGACACTCAAACTCAAAGGGCCGTACAAATGGTAAGAGCGTTTTTGTATCCATTTTTTTTAGTTCGCTGATGTTCGGTAAATCTCTCTGATAGTCCGGAATAGAGTCCTGATAGCCATTAAGTTCTGCAGCGTTTAACGAAAATAATTTTTCAATTGTCATGTTCGCATACACGAAACCTTAACCTTATTTTGCGTGGAATCGAAGCATTTCGTTCGCAGTATAGAAATTTTTTGTTTTCATATGGATAAACGTCATAACATGGTGTTCGCGTGAAATGCGTTTTTCCACTAACATTCGGTTGTTGGTTTTTGTTTGCATTCCGAGTTATGAGTGGAATATTTTACTTGTAAAATTTTAAACGAAACAATTGCAACTCGCGGCAGTGGTAAACAATTCGCCACTTGAACCGAATTTGACATCTACGACATTGATGCGTTTTATCAGAAAAATGACTCATTCAAATAAATAAAGGTTCATAGTGTTGATCAGAAACCTTTTATCCTCATTTCTTAATTAAAATACTGCAAACTACGCATTGCTAGAATATGAAATTTCATTTAGGTAAATTTAGGATCCGATTCGACTGGGACAGTTAACATTGAAAACACTTCAGTGTCTCAACTTCCGTATTAATGTTGTTTTGTACATTTCTGCTCGGTGTTAAAGTTTCAATTTGTTCATTAATTTCAGAAACTAGAGGAACTGAACCAATACCCCGATTTTAACAACTACCTCATATATGTGCTAACGAAATTGAAATCAGAAGACGAACCAACAAGATCTCTCAGCGGCCTAATCCTCAAAAACAACATTCGAACTCATGGAAACACTTTGCAATCGGAAATCGTTGAATACATCAAGAACGAATGTCTGCGTGCCGTTGGCGATCCATCACCACTGATTCGGGCAACTGTTGGTATTTTGATTACAACAATAGCGAGCAAAGGGGGTCTAACAAATTGGCAGCAACTATTACCATCGCTGTGCGAAATGTTAGATTCACAGGATTACAACATATGTGAAGGTGCGTTCGGGGCACTGCAGAAAATCTGCGAAGATTCAACTGATGCTTTGGATAGTGCTGCCTTGAACAGGCCATTGAACGTTATGATTCCGAAATTTTTGCAATTCTTCACGCACACCAGCCCAAAGATTCGGTCACATGCTATAGCTTGCATAAATCAGTTTATTGTGAATCGAACTCAGGCACTGATGTTACACATTGACACATTCATTGAAAATTTGTTTCACTTGTCTACCGATGAAGATCATGAAGTGCGGAAAAATGTGTGCAGGGGCTTGGTGATGTTGTTAGAGGTTCGCATGGATCGTCTCATTCCACACATGAATCAAATTATCGAAGTACGTTAGCAAACGATAAAATAATGTTTTCCCTCGAATTTTGACTAATTGATCTTTGATTTCAGTATATGTTGCTCAGAACACAGGATCAGGATGAGAGCGTAGCGCTTGAAGCCTCTGAATTTTGGTTGACATTGGCTGAGCAAACAATCTGCAAGGAAGTTCTCACGCCGCATTTACCTCGCTTAGCCCCAGTGCTGGTGCGTGGTATGCGATACTCTGAAATCGATATCATTTTGCTGAAGGTGTGTGTCATCAGAATGAGTGTATGCAGTCTGAAGAAGCTTGAAAACAAAAAATTCGTTTCCATTTAGGGTGACGTTGAAGAAGACGAAATGGTGCCCGATCGTGAGGAGGACATTCGCCCCAGATTTCATAAATCGCGCACGCACACGGTAAAATCAGGTGAGGAAAATGGTGGCGATCCCGATGATGATGACGATGACGACTGTGGTTTGGACGACGATAACTCATTATCGGAATGGAACCTACGAAAATGCAGTGCTGCCGCCCTGGATGTGTTGGCCAACGTGTTTAGAGACGAATGTTTGCCGATTGTTTTACCAATTTTAAAGGAAACTCTTTCCCATCCGGAGTGGGAGATAAAGGAAAGTGGCATTTTAGCATTAGGAGCAATAGCCGAGGGATGTATGTCGGGAATGATAACCCACTTGCCGGACTTGATTCCGTATTTGATCACTAGTTTATCTGATAAGAAAGCACTGGTTCGCTCAATTACATGTTGGACTTTGTCAAGATATGCTCACTGGGTGGTCAATCAACCACATGAACGTTATTTGAAACAATTGATGGAAGAATTACTGAAACGTATCCTAGATAGTAACAAGCGAGTTCAAGAAGCTGCATGCTCTGCATTCGCAACCCTCGAGGAGGAAGCTTGCACTGAGTTAGTTCCGTATTTGAGTTTCATCCTTGAAACGCTGGTGTTCGCCTTCTCGAAATATCAACACAAGAATCTACTCATTCTATACGATGCCGTTGGCACGTTGGCAGATTCAGTTGGTCATCACCTGAACAAACCGGAATACATAGACATATTGATGCCCCCATTGATTCAAAAATGGAATATGCTCAAAGACGATGACAAAGATTTGTTTCCACTACTGGAATGCTTGTCAAGCATTGCAACCGCACTTCAATCTGGCTTTCTACCATACTGCGAACCAGTCTACAATCGATGCATATCGTTAATTCAACAAACGATCAACCAGGACATGGTGAACAATTTGAATTCGGGACAATATGAACAACCGGACAAGGAACGAATGATCGTCGCACTTGATTTACTCTCTGGTTTGGCTGAAGGTCTCGATGGACACATTGAATTGCTGGTGGCGAATAGCAACATCATGACGCTGCTGTTTCAATGTATGCAAGATGTTATGCCGGAGGTGCGGCAATCGTCCTTTGCACTGTTGGGCGATCTGACAAAGGCGTGCTTCCAACATGTAGCGCCGTGTATGCAAGACTTCTTTCCGATTCTCGGTCAAAATTTGAATCCGGACTTTATTTCGGTGTGTAACAATGCAACTTGGGCCATTGGCGAGATATGTATGAAATTGGGTAAATTTGGTGATGCAAAATGCTAGTCGATCGATAGTTTGACCAATTTTTATTCTGTTAAAGGTGAAAATACTCGGTCATTCATACCACTCGTTTTGAGCAAATTAATCATCATCATCAATCGTCCGAATACGCCGAAAACGCTGCTCGAGAACACAGGTAATACAAACGATTTTTTTCTGTTTTGCTGCTAATTGTAGTCAGTTACAGTGTTTTAGTCTCTGGTAGAAGGAAACGGAAGTTCGTTTAAATACATTTTACTAACACCAACAAGGCAGTCAATGTTTTACTGTGCAAAGACAGATTCGGTCCTTTATCTCAAATTTATAAAATATGAGAGCGATGTCGTCATGATCAGATGATCCTAAGATAATCACAGCCAAGATGCACTCTGACTTTGGTCGAAATTTTTTGATACTGTTGTTCACCCACGGACAGTTTAATAAATGTAAAATTTTACAAACGGCGAGCGTATCGCCATGTAACGTTTAAATCTCCTACTTTTTCTGTTAAACGTTAGACTAATATTTGACGAAAAAACTATTACTTCTTCCGTTTGAATATACATTTCATTATACGATCACATTAACCAGAAGCCAACGCTCATTTTTGTCATTGTTGTTGATGACAGATGATCAGTCGTTTCTAAAAGGTTAGAGACTACATCTTTCAATGTGAATGATTCCTAGGTAATTTTTCTCTCTCTCTCTCTCTCTCTCTCTATCTTTCTTATGTGCCATTAACAAATTACCTACGACGACTGAAGAATAATCCCAAGCACTTGAAAAGACTTAAATTTGTACTTTTTCAACATGTATCGCTTAAGAAGTACCATTGTCTCACTGGGAATCTTTTTGTGGAACTTGTGAACTATTTTTTGTGCATTTTTTATGCATTCCTCCCTCTATGATTTTCAGTATAGCACCATTACATGTCTTATCTCAAAATCTCCAGCCTCAATGCACCTTCATTTTCGGACCGATGCATTCTTTACAAAATCTCTAAATCTGTTTACAAAGTATCTCATTTAAAAGTCGAATCAATGCTTTTAGTGACCCATATTAGTGTTGAATAATTTCAGTAATTTGGAAACGTGATATGTCGCCATATGTGTGTATATGATTTTAAGTCCTCGGTTCGTTTATGTAAAAACAGAAAATATTTTTTATTACCTAATTTCAGCTCATAAACCATTAAAAAATGCTAATTTTTATGATTATTTATAGTTATATATTTCTTTCTTTTTCTTGTTTGTTCATTTTTAGCAATAACAATCGGTCGACTAGGTTATGTGTGTCCTGTTGAAGTGGCGCCCTATTTACAAGAATTTGTACGACAGTGGTGTGTAACAATTTATGTTTATTTTATTATCTCACATAATTTTTTGATTATGAAAACGTTTAGTTTTTACCAAAAAAAAATTCCTTATTTTTGTACCGAAAAAACATTTTTTTTTTATAATTGTCCACAATTTGAGATTTAAATATAGTTGGTGGTGAATGGTGGGTCATTGAGTTCGCCGTAAGAACAATTTCATTCAACTTGACGGTTTAGCGATCGGGTGGGGATGTTCAACAAGAACGAAACAACTATATTTAAATCGAATTTTTCTTTTAAAAATATATTTTGCCATAAAATTGTATATTTCATACAACACAATTAAGTTTAAAAAAATTCTCATCAAAAACTTGCTTTTACTAGTTTCGTAATACAGTTAGGTATTTTCGCTACTTTATTTTTAGTGTCGACTATAATTTTATTAACATTTTTATAGATTCAAAGTGTTTAAAAATATGCCACTGACGTATTTCTTATGAAAAAAGAAATTGGAAATCAAAATCGGTCTAACTCTGTCGCTATATAATGAATAATTCGATCAATGAAGTGTTATTCACATATCGTTTTTTCTATAATCAAAATGTTTATAATTTATTGTGTTGTATTTTGTATGATTAAATGGCCAACTAAAAATACAAATGACCGTCAAAATGGACTGTTGCATTTGATACGATTTTTTGATGCGATTTTCTATGTTTAGGTGCACATCACTTCGTCACATACGAGACAATGACGAAAAGGATTCAGCTTTCCGAGGAATGTGTCACATGATAACCGTAAATCCAGTCGGAGTTGTTCCGGACTTTATATTTTTCTGTGATGCCATTGCTTCATGGGCAAATCCACCTACTGACTTACATCAGATGATTCAAAAGGTAATTGGTTTCGTTAGTTCATTCTAGTGTTGTCTTCAACATTCAAGGAATAATTGTACATCGGAAATCTATCTCATGAATAAAGTGCGCAGCATTTACAACACAATGAAATTTCAATGTGTTTTTATCGGATGCGCTTGTTTGTCATGATATCGATGATAGAAAATAACAAATGGAAAAGGACATCTCCAAATATTGATCAAACATCATCGTTTTTCGAGCTGAGAGCTTTATCAAAATTATTTTACATTTCCTACTCACTTCCGTTTCAGATATTGCTCGGTTTCAAAACCCAGGTGGGTGTAGAAAATTGGCGAAGCTTTGTTGACCAATTTCCAGCAAATTTATCAGAACGATTGGTTACCATGTATGAAATCTAATAAATTTGACAGGTAAATGTGAAACATTCCATTGGATTTTGTTCATAGCTTTCAGACATGACAGCCTAGTTACTTTGTCTTTAAATCGGCTGTGGTCTTAGTTTTAAGTATAGATGACGTTGTAGAGCAAAACGTTTTGTTTAGCAAACAGGTTGATAATAAATTCGAAGAATAAATTTGTGAAGTTCGTGACAAGAATTGCCATTCTCGTACGATTTTTCAGTAAAACAAAAAATGGTACTTCGAAAGTTTTCAGGCAAGGTTTACTTATTATCTACTGATTCATTGACCGTGATTGCATAATTTAAAACATTTTTCATTTAGTCCCTCCATATCAGTGGTCAAATCGCACGTTAGTGTTTTCTGTTCTATCTTAACTACTCGAAGTATAATACAACGAATTGTAATCAATCAGATGGTATAGTGATAACAAGTCCGTTCCGAAAAATATGAGCTACCCTCGCCACGGAATTTTTATTATAATTTCCTGGATTCAACAAAAGATGGTAATGGAGTAAATGCGCCATTTTTGTTTTCATTGACACGCTTGTCTCCACACTTCGTTTGTTAAATTGATTTATTTAAAATGTATGACTTATAGTACAAGGTCTACCTCTACCTACAAAACAAAACATATTACATATGCCTCAGTTGGTAGTGAATCGTCATCACACTTAAAGCCGAGGCTTAAGCCAATCTGATCTCAAGATATGGGGCTGTCTGTGTCGCTTGATATAAGTACTGACTTAATTTTAAAATATTTTTTTTTCCTAGGATTAAGACAACAAAATGAAATTTAAAGCATCATCTTTATTTGCAAGTCATTGGTAATGTTTTAACAACTTTTATTACATCCTCACATTGATTAACCAACTCAATGCCAAAATATGTTTTTTTTTCAACTAACTTCACGATTTAGATCAAATTATTTATTTAAGTAAATTTTTTTTTGCAGTCTTAATGTAAATACCTATCTATCTATAACCAAATTTCGTATATTTTTTTTATAATCAAATGAAAGTAGAACGCAGGATAAAAATATTAGTATCAGAGCCGTATAATTGTAAATTTTTTTGTTTTTCTTAATTGGTTCCCTCGGTTAAAACAATTTGACATTTTGAATGGTTTGGGTACAGTTTAGATAAGTTTCCTTATAGATGCCCACTACCCACATCAACACAGATTTATTTCGAAAAATTTCTTTACGAAGTTTAACAATCGAAAGAGAAAATGTGTCCATCATCATTGTCATAGGGTTTATCACTTTTGTCTTTATGACATCTTGTAGTCTTTAAATTTTCTAAATATTTGCTAAATATTTACTGCATTGTCAGTAATTAATGGATAGAAGGAATAAGAAAGAAATAACTACATTAGAGCACTGCGCCGGAGCCCTTTCATAAATTTAAATTTGAATATAAAATTTACAATGAAAAATGTTGATCGTGGGGTGAGGGTGCGGATAAAAAAGTAATTTTTTCCAATGTTGTCTTTATGAAACACAGCTGGCTAGCTGCCAACATGATCATACCAGCTGACAGTCGAAAACTGTTGGCTAAGTTTCAACAACCAACTGTCTAACAGCCGGCCGACAAAGTTCTCTAATCGATGTCTTGGTCCTTAATTAATTGAGAATGAATTTTATTGAAGCCAAGCTCATTGCTTTAAAGTCTTACTTTATGGATGTTCTGGACCTAATATAACTAAAATTAAAATTCATAAGCGGTTGTAAAATTTTAATCACTTAAATTTCCAATCCTAAATCATTACTATTGACCTTGAACTGTTTATTCTATTTTTAAAGAGTAACCATTTTTATCATCTTCAAAAATAAGTCGATGTATTTTGAAATTCTAAGAAATTCTTTCTGATTCTCTCCTCCCAATGGCTGGACGCAACATTTCGCTTAAATGGGTTGATTCTTTTAAAATCCATTTATAATTTTTCTATTCGGGTTTTGAGGTTATTTTATTGGAGATACATTGGTAAACAATGAATTTATAGGTATTAAGCAACGTAATGAATATGGAAAAAGCAAATTTAATGTAAAGAAACGCTTTTTGTGGTCTTAGTTTATCCAATAGCTTTGTTTTGTTTCAAGAAAAACATATTTTCCTGTGAGACCAGATTATATAAAATATTCAACAAAACAAAAAATCTAAAAAAAATCTACCGTTGTGTGAATGAATAGAATGTCTGAAATTAACTTAAATAATATAGTAGCTATTACTTAATGTTTTCAATCAAATTTATAGTGAAAAGTGTAGATACCAGTGTTCTATGAATAACATTATCGTAATCTACGCACTATCCAACCAATTTTATCGACATTCGGGAAACAGTTTCAAAATTAAGCTTCGAATGCTTATTACGTACAATTCAACTTTAGATTTTGATAATTTTGGATCGCCCTTTGAGGTGATATTTTCCTAAATTACGAATTCAAGTGTTTTTTCTTCCTACAGATAGAATTATAGGAGTGTAGTATCCTGCCTGCCTTATTGTTAACTATTGTTAACTTAGTGTTTGGATTTCTTTTCTTTTATCAAAACTCATAGGCATCCATCCACTTTTGATATGAGGCCATCGCACGTCATATCCGCCCATCTTCGAAACTATTTTCGATTTCATGGACAATGCAATTTTTGCTTTGTTGACATAAAATCATAAAAAAGACACTTAGACCAGTACTTAAAGTGTATCTACACTTTTCACTATATCACAATATCAAACAATAAAAACAAAACATTCTTCGCTGTTGTTGTTGTGATAGAGATATAATAAAAAAAAGTAAAAAAAAAAAGAGTTTTGTGCATGTGCTCCTTCAGATATATTAGCAATGAATCATGACTCAATATTGGGACTTAAAGAGAAGAGAAATATTTGATTTTGATCTGCGGTAATTCTTTTCAGACGAGAATGTAAACGTATCAGATAAAAAAGGTTTCAACCCATTTTAAATAAATTGTTTTTGCATCGGTTCAACTCGTTCCATTCTACTCCTTTCAATTTCATTTTATCGTTTAAGATCTAAACCCCCCATCCATTTGATTTTTAATTTTTTTAATTAAATTTCCGATCCAAGTTTTAGTTGTTAATCGTTACAGTTTAACAGTTCGTTTTTTGTTCTCACCCTTCCTTCTAACGAGAATAATATTTTCGCACCTTTCGGATAGATCACCAATATTGTCATGATTCATTGCATTTATTTAGTTATTCAAAACGATGAAGAAAAGGAACAAATATTGTGTTAAATTTGATGAAAAATAAATCGTTGTTAAGCAAACTAACTAAAAATGAAACATAAAATCGGGTCGCGTCGCGTTTTTGCTATTACTTAAAGAAAAATTAAAAAAATATTTTTTTTTTGTTAAACTGAGCATTTAATATTTAAATAATTAAACAAAAAAAGAAAAAAGTGAAAAAATTATAAATCAATTTTAAAGTCGGAGCATTTTAATTTGATCTATTCTACTTATTTAATTCATTTTTAAATAATTGTAGTTTTTGAAAAAACCATTTCGAAAACATTACAATATAAAAGCTTAGACACGTGCATTTGAACGGATTACCCGCAGGTATGCCGCGAGGAAACAGCTCTAATGCGCATGTGTAAGCTTTTATACTGTAATGTTTTCGAAATGATTTCTTGAAAAACTACAATTATTTAAAAATGAATTGAATCGATCAAATTATAATGTCTCGACTTTATTAACAAAATTTATTGAATTCATTTTTTCTATTAATTAATTTTGTTATTTTTTGAATACTGTCAAAGTGTATGTGCCATTAGATTAGTAAAGGAAAAAAAAACAAAAACAAAATGAAACAACAGAAATTAATAAGACTGAGTTGTTTGCTAAAATATTTAATGAAGAAAGTAAATGTAAAATTATTGATTATGAAATAGATGAAACAAAAGATTTAATTTTTTTTAAAGTAATGAAAAGTTAAAAAGATCAATGAAAATGTGTAAATCAGCTGTGTTAAAGAACATTTTTATTAGAAAGTTAAACAAAAAAAAAATGGTTGTAAGTCGTGTTAAAGAAATAAATGTAATCCAATCAAATTATTTAAATATTATGTGCTCAAATTTTCTTTTAATTTTTAATTTTTTTTTCATTTTTGATAATTCTTTTTCCTATTATTATATAGATATAATTAAAAAAAATAATAAATCGTCGTCGATATAAAACAATTTAAAAAAAATTCCGCCGCGTGGTTATAATAATAAATAAATTTAAAAGAAAATTATGTCAGAAAATCGTCGCGTTAACGTTGTAATTAAAGTGCTTTATATTTCGTTTAAGAAATCTTAATACAGAAGAAAAAGAAAAGTGAAAAAATCGTAGAAAAATATTAGTTACTATCTAAAAAAAAAAACAAATTATGCTGTAAAAATTAAATTAAAGAAAATCTTAAAGTTAAAAGCAATGGGGAATTCGTGTGATCGTCGGTATAAAAAAAAATTCGTCGCGTTTTCATTTTACAAAGAAATCAATTTAATATCATTTCGAACGTGTGAGGACTGCGCCCCCAGATCCTTCGGTTTGTCGCGTCGCGTTCGTTTTACCGACCTCTTTAACACCATAACCATCAAAATGTCAGTAAAAGGACTGAGTTTGATAATTTAAAAAAGAAATAAAGATGCCTCATTTTGTTAATTTTGTTTTTTATTTGTTCTCTAGAAAGAAAAAGTGTAAATTAAATATTTTTTTTTTTAACTTTAATGATCTGCAAATATTTATTTTTTTCCCATTAATTTATTTATAATTAAGAATTTGAAAGCCAAAAATTTGTTTTAGCATTTTGCAATGAGAGTAATTTATGATTTTCATTTCTCGTATAATAACTAAGTAGTTAGTGTCTAAATAAAACTTATAATCGAACTGAGATGTCGTTCTGATTATCATTTTGATCTAAGTAAAAATCAATTCAATTCGGTTCAAATCAAATTAATATTCAATCGGACATCTCTTGTTTAGTAAATGAGAACATTTTGAAATTATGGTGTTATTAGGTTTAAATAACTGAAAATGTAGTCGTTTAAGCTGAATATTCTTTTTTTTCTAATTTGATGATAACCATTAACAGTATGCAGATGTGGTGCACCTTAAATCCCATATTTAATCTGCACCATTTCGATATGTTTTTGGATTTTTTTTAGAATTTAATTAAAAATCAAACACTAAGTAAATCGTACGTACCTTATCAACCAAGTCCACCGTGGACTTGGTCCGCGCCGCGTTTCGTCGCGTTTTTCGGGTGATCGTCTTTGACATTAAATTTAGGATTTATACAATTTTAGTAATTAGGAAAGAAAGAGCAAGAGAAATAAATTAAATAAATGTAACCCAACTCTAATGAATGAATCACAACAATAGAATTAATAAAAAGAAAAACATAGAAATTAACTAAAACCAAAATTATAGTGGTGTGAATGTGGTTAATTAAAGAGTTTTTGAATCATTCAATATTCATCTTTAGGAATGCATGTCGAATCCAAAAATTAAGCAAATGGTGCAAACAAAATCAAAGTGAAGTAAAAAACTATGTAAATGAAAATAGATAAAAAATTTATTTTTTCAAAAAGTAAAATTTTTCTTAATTTTTATAAATGTGTAAACTACAAAATTCCTAACAAAAACAGAAGAAAAATAAAAAAACAGAAATACAATAAAAAAATAGAAAATTTGAAAACGAAAATGAATTTATAAATTTAAGTCATAAATCATAAAAACCATTTGTAAAAAAAATTGGAGAGTATGTGTCAGCGCGTTAAATTAACTAAACAAGAAGAAAAAATAATTAGCAAAAATTGTAGATTGCAGAAGTATAAAGTCTTCATTTCCGATTTTAAGAATAAACAAACTCAAGAATGTAAATGTGCTGTTTTACTTAAAGGTATATGAGTACTGTGGGTTCGATAAAGCAGTATCTCTCCCGATGATCTGCCTTGCTGCCAAAGAGGGAGAACATTTCATAGCAGTCGTAACGATTTTAAAATAGTTGGAAATCACGAAAATAAAATACTTGTAACAACACTGCTCAGAAAAGAAATCGCTTACACTACTAGAAAGCCGTATGAGCCTGCAGGAAACTTTACTTTGACCTTCATTATAGCTTGATGAAGAGTTCTCCTGTTCTCACATTTTACATTTCATAGAGGAGAACGATTCACTTTGACCGGTGATGTCAAATTTCGAGTTATCGCTACAAACCCAGGAAAACCCAAAGATAGTCAGTAAATCAAGTAAATATATTTTAATAACACTGTATCTCATTTCTAAGAATCTTGTCCGAGACACATAAAATAAAGTTCATGTACTAATAAAAAATGCCTACGTAAACTGACACTAGTTGATGCATATTTCATTGAACTACATTTTAGGCTTTGTTGATTTACTAAAAACTTACTAGAGTGAGTCCTCTCTCCCACCTAACATTGCAATGGTAAGTGGAATGCGTGACTTCCCTTGATCGCTTGGTTGACAAGGTTGTGAAGTTCACTCTTGTGGTGTCATAAGTCTTGAGCTACGAAAGTAGTGTATCCATGAAGGTGTATGCCAGTTAACGGATGTTACTTCTAATGATGTAAACATTTTTAACAGATTGCAATAATAGATATTTAATTTATGCTAATATGAATACCATTTTGCTGTTCGTGCAGTATAAATAGCGTCTGGAAGTTCGCTTTGCTGTACCATAAAGTGCACTTTACACTGTAAAGTTTACAGTGGAGTGATATATAACAGTAGATTATGCACCTCTGTCCCAGATGTTTATTTTGACCATTTGGAAGTTATGTACCAAGCCGAAGGTGTGCGGGGTCGAGAACAGATATAAACAAATTTACCGTTGAGAGATAAGTACGAGATTATCGTTCTAGGCAGATAATAGTACATTTCGTACCTAGGAAGTGATAATAAAAACTATGTTAAGAGGGCAGACTAGGTGTGAAGTAGGCTATATATTGAAAAATTGGTTTTAAAATTAATGTAGACCATTTAATGAAAATCTGTTCCAGCAATTAGATGAGCAATATGTTTATCTATCTCTAAAAAATGAAAAACGATTTACAATAAGCAGCAGTTGGAAGAAAACCGATTTCCAAAATATGAACGTCGCTTAAAGTTAGGCTATGCAATATTTTTTTGGAAATCGGTTTTCTTCCAACTGTTGCTTATTGTAAATCGTTTTTCATTTTTTAGAGATAGATAAACATATTGCTCATCTAATTGCTGGAACAGATTTTCATTAAATGGTCTACATTAATTTTAAAACCAATTTTTCAATATATAGCCTACTTCACACCTAGTCTGCCCTCTTAAAAAAAAGGACTAAAAGTCTTTTCTAGCGTGTGAGAGGTCTGGAATCGAATACGTTAAAAAATACTTTTAGTCCGTGATACGAATAGTATTTTTCATACCTTATACCCGAAAAGTGCGACTTCGTCCAATATGAAAAATACTATTCGTACCACGGACTAAAAGTCTTTTTTAGCGTATTCGATTCCAGACCTCGCCTACGGCTCTGTCTGGAAACTTCTCACACGCTAAAAAAGACTTTTAGTCTTAGGTACGAAATGTGTTATTTTATATTGGACAAAGAAAAAGAGCGACGAAGACGTACTTTTCGGGTCCTAGGTATGAAAAATCTTTTTCATACCTAGGACCAAAACAGCGTGACTTCGTCGCCCTTTTTCTCCGTCCAAACAGACTAAAAGTTTTTTTAGCGTGTTCTATTCCAGAGTCGCCCTTTAGTCCTAGGTACGGAATGTACTATTACTTAATTTGTTTGAACATTTATTTCGCAGTAATAAAACGACGTTATTTAGCTCCCATAATTCATTAGAAAAAATCTAGATCCCATTATACTTTTTTGTCGTCGATGTCAATGCAGGTGATCGAGTACGTAAAAAGTTAATGATTTTATTATCACAGGATGATGATGATATATAAAACTTTCTTTTAAAAATTATGGAGGGAGAATATGTATACTGTAGTTATCGTACGACATAAATAAACTTAAGTTTGAAATGAAAAAGTTGTTATTGTCCAACAGCAATGTAAATCTATACGTTATAGCCTGTTGACGATGTTTCTAGTTATTTCTAACGGCAGGTGATCTAAATATAGTTTTTTTCAAACGATTTTTTCTGAATTTTTTAGTAAAGGTGTGGAATTATAGAAATATTTATTTGTGGCATTTGGGTTACGGTACAATACAGCAAAAGTAGCAGTTCAATTTGGTTTTATTTCGTAAATCGAAAATGAAATTTGAATATCCTTTCAACTTTTTAATCTTCATTTTTACGCAGATGACAAGTAAATTTCACCCATATAATTATCCAGTCTTTTAATTAGGAGTTTTTTTTCTACAACGGAACGGATTGAACAAAAAAAAAACTTCGTCGCACTTTTTCTCTGTCGGATATGAAAAATATTATTCGTACCACGGACCTCGCCTTCGGCTCTATCTGGAAACCTCTCACACGCTAAAAAATACTTTTAGTCCTAGGTACAAAATGTACTCTTATGTCGTTACCTGTAACACATTTTTATATAAGCTACATTATCCAGAGCACATAATTTTTACGTTGTCAATAATAACAAATGACATACTGACAAAACCATCAAGATAATTCGCATATGTATTCAATCTACAAATAAATCACGCAATTTGTTTTCTTTTTTCACTCACGGTAGGAACCGATCCAAGAATAAGATTGAAGAGATGAGGGAACTCTACTTTTAACATTTTATAGTATATTTTACACAATTAGTGAACATGATATGAGATATGAACGACAATTTGCTAAACATAACTGAAAACCGAAATATACACAAAAACGATCATCTTGAGTTTTTTGACTATATATCTCTGTGTACTTAAATTAGACAATAACGTTCAAATTCTCCGAAGTTAGATAATTGCAGCAGGAAGTTTGGTCATACCTAATATTGTAAGTAAATTCAAACATAAAGCAACTGTAAATTTCAGATTTTAGAGAATGTCAACAATATCGAATCATTCCTGCAACTCTACATATTTTCTTTCCGCAAACACGTTAAATAAAACAACAATTTTTCACTGAGTAGTACCAATATTTCGCCGACATTCATATCGTACATATCGCGTTGAGTGAAGTGTCTGTTCATTTAACTGTAAACAGTGTAAAGTGTGTCCTCCAATTAAACATTCAGTTTTTCTTTTATTATTTGTTATGTAAGAATATCCATTGAACGTTATTATTTTTGTGATGAAGAATTAGATATTAAAAATTACCAAAAAGCTAACGCAGCTACAAATTACGATTTCTAATTAAAAATTAGTTACGAAGAGCAAACAACCGAATTATGATTTCTAATTAATAATTTCATATTCCACTTTTATATTTATAAATGTGAAAATTTTTGGCTACCTTTTCAATTATAGACTATAACTACGGTTCAGGGCCTATTTCTGTGAAAATTCTTATCAAAATAATGGAAATATTATTGAAAATCGCTTTTCAAATTTGTGAAAATGAACTCGAAATTCAAGATCATCTAGAAGGAATTTTGCAAAATGAAATTGCTAAAATGAAAATCTTCTCTCAGAAAAATAGGCTCTGCACCGTTTAATGAAAAGTCTTGAAAGTGTTCAAATTTACTACACATTTAACAAAATCATAAAATGACTCAATCATCTGTTGTGAAGACTGTGGGTGGCGTAACGACCAAAATAACCACAATGACAAGAACATCTTATAGTCAACAACAAATATTGCAGCAGCAGCAACAACAACAACTGCAAACAAATCAAAAAGTAATTACTAAACCACCGTATACTCAAAAGGAGAAGCACACATCCGTAAGGAATAATAGGCTGAAGATTATTTCTATTTATTAATATATTTTGTACTATTTCGGTAGACATCTAATTTTCAGAAAAACGAACGTTACAATGAACCGACTTCAATAATGAAACCCCAGGTGCGATTATCTCTGATAATTTATGCGCGTTTGTGATCTAACAATTGAGCTAATCATCTTTTATTTACAATTACGAAAACATTAAGCTTAAAGCTCTGGCTAACTAATCGTAACTACTTCTATCTGGTATGAAAACTGTTAAAGTAAAAATATTTCTTTTAAACTGAAGGAAAATAACAATTAGAAATAATAATAATGATCGTTTTATAACACCACACTATTTGTATATATAGAGATGGTTAGTCTAACGGTCTAACAATAACCTAATAATAGAAGGTGAAGCTTTATCAAGTTTTTCAACTTTGATTCTTGAATCTGTTACTCCTTCTTCCTTCACCTTGTATAGACTTTAACATGTTTTACTCTGACGAGAGACCAAAATATTTGTTTTTGCTGCTTGGCTTTCAAATTATGAGTATTTATACTAAAGATGAGTGAGCACTGAGCATACCAAATTTTTGTGCACAGCCCAGTTCCCAAGTCTTTTACAAACATCGCTGGTTTTAATGGTTAAAGCGAGGGTTAAACTTTTATTTTGTAATACAATTGTAGACACCATTAAAAGAACTTACTTTACACTCATTTCATTAAGCTGCTACAGACGGCAAGAATATGACCAGTATTATTGTCGGATCTGTTACTTCCATCGATCGAAGTATTTTTAATTGGCTGATTTCAAATCTTGTATTTCCTTTTTTTAACATGCATTTTACTATTTAAAGAGCATATGGTACATACCCAGAGCATGTCATTACGTTTTATGAAAATGCCCATCACCTATCCATGGTTTGAAAATATGAAGCCCATGATTTCCATAAACTCATTGAAATTAGCAGTCCACTCATATTTGCTTTATATTTCCTTTAGTTGTTTCACCAGCTGGTTCACTCAAACACTTTCCTTGTAAGTCTTTATACGGGTTTCACAATAAACCACATAAGCAATCATAAACTGAGTGATTGTGTAGACCTGCTAGTAAAACAGTTGAAACAGACACAAATTCGGTTGACATTAACTGCATTAGGAACAATTGAGATATTCGTATAATAATCAGAAATAATTGAATATTCCTTTGGTCTAGCGAACGGATCCTCCGGAGGATATTTGCGTACGTTGTAACAAAACCGTTTATAAAATGGTAGCGGTTATCGCAGAACATCAAGTCTGGCATAGAAGCTGTTTTAGATGCAGCAAATGCGATAAACAATTAAAGTAAATTTACACATAATTAGTGGCTGTGCCTGAATCACGTAACGTTCTAATGGGATAGAAGTTCTTCTATGAAAATATTGACCTTAAATGTTATACTTCATTATTTTAATTTTTGCTTTATAAGATCACATTAGTCAGAGTTTTTTGTTCATTCCTGAAGTGGTTATTGATTACACATAGTAGAATGATTTCTGACTAGGTCTGTTCATTTCACAGGAAGAGTCCAAAATTTATTTAGAATGAAGTTTATTTGGAAGGCGGAAGGCTAAAATATTGGACCCGTATTTTAAGAATTTAAAAAAAATAGTTTTTTGTCAACTTGGTATGGCCAATGTACTTAAGTTATTTTCGCGAGTTGTACGAAAATAGCTTAAAACATCGTCCAAACCAGGTACTAAAAAAAAAATTCATGCAAGGGAAAAAATTCCATTCCAGATGAATTTTGGACTCTTCCTGTAAAATGAACAGTCCTATTTCTGACCCGAACATACATACTTCTCAGTCAAGAAATCATAACATTTTACATTTTTGTCTCAGCAAACAACGTTACGTAATTAAGGTACTACTCTTCTATAGCTACCGAACGAATAAAATTATTTCTTTTGTAGCCGACACAGCAAAGTTGATAATTTTCAGATTCATGAAGGTGTACTCTACTGCCAATATCACTTTAAACAACGTTTCGGACAGACAAACGGTAATATTTAAGGGATACATTTTGACCATTTATAATATTTTTACGACTTATGTATTAGACGGTGCAGTTCATGTTTCGGAACAATATCAACTTATACGTCAAGACATTCAAAGCAATGCAGTTAAAACGAGTTTAAATAAAAATGCCACAACTACGAAAACGACTGAAGAGTTGCAACACAACGTTAACACCAAACGAGGTGCAACAGTCCTTTCGAAAATGGAAAAGTACGTTTTTATTTCAATTCCATGTAATGACTCTTTCAGGCCAGATTTTGAATTTTACTCGGACAGTTGACACTTTTTTCGAGTAAAATTTTAAAATTTCATTGAGTAGAATTATCATAGTCTATCAGTATACGTACGATTCATCTAATTGTTCTACTCTCAGATTTCATACTAAGGGAATGGATGTTGGCGTTAGCGATTTAAAGGCGAACGAAAAGGAACGTAAGAACGACTTTGATGATGAATCGATTCATTCGGAAGATTACGGAGAGGATGCAGATGTTGATTTGATCAGAGCTAAACGGCTGCTAAGTAAACTTCCCATAAAAGTCGACGATATGAACGAAATAAAAGACAAATTCGAAGCTGGAATCGATGACGATCGCGAAGCAAGGCGTTTGGAACGTAAACAGGAAATACAGGATATTCGTTCCAGGGTTTATTTAGGAAAACAAGCTCGTACTAAGGAAAAATATGAGAATGCAGTTGCGAAACTAGAAATAATTCCGAAACTACGTAATAAAGGTTTGCTCATGGCATATGAACTAGGTAATGTAAAAGCTGCTGCGGAAAAGACGCGTAATGCTAAACAAAGATTTGAGACCGGTGACATTTATCGTCGCGAGCCAAGTTTTGATAGAGAACGTTCCGTAACGTCTCCATTTTGTAACAAAGTCTCTGAACGTATGCAAATGCTTGCAAAGCGACAGGTAAGTTTAGCTGCACATCCAGTAAGAGGTCGTTCATAATTGTCGTCATATATCCGGTCATTTTACACTTGTTCTGAACATACATTTACGCTCACTGATCGTGACCGACTTTTTCATAGTTTGTAGGACGTCATTTATGAATGAATACTTGTTTTTAATGAGCGTGAATGAATGTAAAAGTCACTGTGAATGATTGGATCTTATATTTAGGCGCAAGATGAAATTACTAAGAGCAAAGTCAAAGTCATGGAGAAGCCGGATATATCCAATCAATGCAAGTTCTTCGAAAATTGCAACCCCGAAAAGCAAAAGGGATATGCTATCAAAATCGATGGTATCAACATCGGTGCTTTGAAAATGGACGGTACGGTGGAAAAGGCACGAAATGCTTACATTGGCAGGATTAAGAAAAATAAAATTATTAAGCAACAGCAATGGAACGAATAAAATTGGTAATTTCAAGCTGCAATTTAATAAATTCTTCCGATTAACATTTCATCAGTTAGGTGTGATTGGTCTTGGCTTCGTAATCCGTAATTTTCTCGGTTGAGTGAAATGAAGAAGACGATTTTTTAAATGACGAACTTGGATAAATATCATCTTAGAAACAATATTTAAATTTAGTTTTACCGTATACGACATGTTCACTGTTGGAAGTGCCTGGGAAGACTGATAGTTACACTTACTTACTAAGAAGAAGAAAATAGCAAAAATTGTAGATTACAGAAATATTGACGAACTTCCTTCATTTCCTTCGAAAAACTAAATAAAGAAGCTTAAGAACGCAATGCGCTTTTCTTTTATCTAAAACTGTCTTCGACTTTTTCAAGACTATGTCTCTTTTAACTACAGACACAGAAGTTAAGAATATTACCACTATACAAAAGCGTTTTCGAAAGATCTCTTGACTCAGACAAAATTGTAAACTGTAGGAGGTCACCATCCAAGGTGCGGTCCCGGTAAGTTCTATTTATTTAGTAAAGTTTTACAAAAGCGCTCGGTACAGTTAGAATTTTTAGGAGCCGTTATGTGACATTGTACTTGAATGCGAAGTTGAAAATTTCAACTGTTGAAATGGTCCATCCACAATTCAAAAGACATTTCCGTGCACTATCAACGATTCCACAAATTTACTTCGAGTGTAAATTTGCTTAACCTGTTTCAGATGACGAGCACGACAGAGTAAAGATAACAGTAAAGTTTATTTTACTTTACTAGTGAGGTAATGTGGCCTTTCCCTCACTAGTGAAGACCCTTTCCCTCGCTCGTAAAGTAAAACGCCATACTTTACACGTGAAATAATTTGATATCGTATCACGATGAGTAAAAGTACCTCGGGCTGAAGCCCTCGGATACTTTTACTCATCTGGATACGAGATATCAAATTACTTCACTGGTATAGTAATGTACTATTACTCTGTCGTGCTACCAGACTACTACTTCCATCGATCAAGGTATTTTTAATCTGTTGATTTCAAATCTTGTACTTCAATTTTTTTAACATGCATTTTACTGTATAAAGGACCATATTACCCAGATTTTGTCATTATTATTGTCGTCCTTATCGATAACAGATGCATAGCCGTATGTGAGAGGTTGAGTGTTTCGATGACACACCCGCCCTGAACTAAGTTTTACCGAAAATGCACCCAAAAATTGATCGCTGTTTTGAATAGAGTGACCCTAGGGGAGTTCAAAACGATGGTCCGTTAAGCTGGACCAGATGCTTCCCCACATCCATACAACTAAGGAAAAAATTGTATGGGCTGGGGAAGCATCTGGTCCAGCTTAACGGACCATCGTTTTGAACTCCCCTAGGGTCCCTCTATTCAGAACAGGGATCAATTTTTGGGTGCATTTTCGGTAAAACTTTATTTTTGTTCAGGGCGGGTGTGATGATGACATTTCCCGGCGATGCGTATATGTAGAACTGTTATGCCTTTCACGTTAACTTCACTTGGATATTTTTGATGGATGTCAATCAAAAGTGTGGTTGAAGATATTTCGGAAATATGGAGGCATTCTGGCAGTCGTTTCAATGCTTTGAAAAACGGCGTCCAGAAATTTCATTCGCTGAAGAAGTTTCTGTCTCACCATTCACATAGTTTTGTTATCATTCTGTGGCAGTCTTTGAAAAAATGATGCAACGCGCTTTCAATAGACTGAATTGATGTTCGTTGAGTTTTGCGCACAGTTCTGCAGTACCTAAAATTCTGTTTGATGATCGAAAGGGATTGTGGACAACGCACCTCATTTACTTAATTTAATTTATTTTCATATAAGTAATCTTTAACAAATGATCTGCGTAGCTCCAGTAATACTGAAGTCCAGTATGTATACAATTCTAAGGAGCTACAAATATCCTGCGAACCATGCTCTAAGACATTACTTTGAAAAGGACGCCAAGCTCTTTAGAAACTCGATTTTGGTGATTTTACTTCTTCATAAGTATCTAATAAACGACCTCCCTAAGTTTATAGCCTTAAATGCAAAATATATTACTTTGGCTTATTTTTGCCACTGTAGTTGACAGTGGCTGATTTTGCGCCAAAATTTGAAATTTTAATACATTTGTAGCGTTGCGCGTTAAATCAATGACAGCGACTCCAGCACAACGACGTATTTTCCCCTTCGAATTACTGAAATGAAAGCACTCAGCGCAAAATGGCAGTGTAAATTATTTTATTTACGATGTACGTACCATGTACAGTGTTAAATAGTGTTTTTGAATTCGGTAAATTAAATTTGCCTCCACTTACATGCAAGATCTGGTCGTTGTGAATCGGACTATTCAAAAATTATATCTTAGACAGCGAAAACAGAGTAGAGCTTCGTTTTACGACATAAAATAGTTCGCATTTTTGACAATCAGACCGAAGATTACCAAAAATTTGATTGAATAATCATCGGCCACATAATATTGATTTTACAGTGTTTGTCTTAACTACTGATTTTTGAAATTTAAATTACTTTTGAAACGATTCGTTCTGAATTGATCTGCCTAGCACAATGCATGAGGCCAAAAGTAAATCTACAACCATTGAACTACTGCAATGTTCGGTATGGCCGTCAAATGTTTCAAATGTCCGATAAAACTGAATATAAACAACGATCACTTCTCGTTCACAATGTAGCTCTGTTCCCAAACATTCAAATATCCGGCTGCTTTGAAGAAACACAGTCTCACACATGTGCCGAAGGAACATATCTGCCGAATATGTAATACAGCATTTGATTCGGAATCTGATGTCCGAACGCATAAAGAAAACGTCCATACGGTAACAGGAAAAGATTGCATTTTTCAACTCACAAATCATGCTAACGAAACATTTACCATCAGAAACTATCATGCAACAGCTGTCCGGCAACATTTCCAATGAATGAGGAGGAAAAACTATTAGCGCACATGGAACGAATGCATAATGGTAAAGATCGAGAGAATGCCATCTGCGCCGATTGTGGATCACAGTTTAAAACTCAAAATCAACTGAAGTATGTGAGAGTAACTGTTACGTCCGGGTCTATGTACTAACCCTTCACAATTTCATTGCAGAATACATAACATGACTAAATGTGGAACAGTGAAACAGTTTCAGTGCGATCAATGCGATTCAAAGTTTATGACTCAAAATGTAAGTATTAGGAAAATGGTAATAACGTATGCGGACCAAACCACTAACAAATTGAAATGTTCGTTCTACATTAACTGTATTGACGCTTATAGTTAGTCTTGCCTCCTCTGTCAACTTTGACTATTTTTTGTTCTGCATTTTTGCTTAACGCAAGACTCGGCATCCGTCTTAGCTTAATGGAGATTATTGTTTTTACCACAGACTCTAAACGCACATAAAATGATCCACCTTGGCGAGAAGAAACACCTCTGCAATTTTTGTGGTAAAAGTAAGTCAATGAAACAAGTTGATGTTCAAAATTTAATCAGACTACAGTCTCTGCCTTTACTACAATTCAGGTTTTCTAAGCAAAGGACAACTAAAAGTCCACGAAAGGAGTCACACGCTGGAAAAACCGTTCCGTTGTGACGTAAGTGCTTCCTTTGAACTGAAAAATTGTCTTACTATCAAAACGCACTTAATTCTATTAGGTGTGCGATAAAGCGTTTTCCTATCGGGAGAGTCTCGTTACCCATTCGTCGCTACATACTGGAATCAAACCGTATTTATGTGAAGGATGTGGAAGTCGTTTTTCGTGCATCGGAAACCTGATCAAACATCGAAAATCACGTCCGAAAACATGCGGTCTACCTCAGTTTTGTAAAAATACTAAAATTGCTCCGAGAGCTAGTTCTAAAGGTGAGAAGCAAAGAATATTCACAAAAACTAGGGCTCTAAAACTACAAATGGTATTGACCTCCTTTTATCAGTACCTGGAAGTCTGACAATGAAAGTTTCCCCAAAACCTCCACGCCAGAAGAAACCTAGAAAGTCGGAAATGTTTCCAGAAGAACACGAAACCGGCCATATCAAGGCAGAATCGGAAGTGTCGACTCCGTCTGTAATTAGGAAGACTAAATTGGAGCATATGGAAATTGAGATTCAGTCTCCAGCAACCACCGCCGATGGTCAACATTTCATTATAGATGATAACATTACGGTTGAATCGAATATTGAAATAGAGTTTATCACATCCGACGATTTACTGCCCGGCGAAATGGAAACCGATGGAATTGAATATGAGAATTCGGATAAAAATTATGAAAATAATTTCGGCGATGAGTTAAGTTCGCAGCAAGGAGAAAATGATGATTACGATGGTCGAAACGAGACGTGGGAAAATGTAAGAACAGTTAGTGAGTCGTTTAGACGAGTGAATTGATTTTTTTTTCGCAGGAGACTTACGATAAATCCTGTGAAAGTGATCATCAAATCATTTATGTGGAAAGTGAATTGGTTGAGGTAAGCAGTAATGAATTCTTGTCTTAGTTTGCAAAATTCACAAAAATATTTAACTCAGGATAAGCCAGTCATCAAGAGTTTGGTCGTTGAAGAAGACAACAAGAACAACATAACTCTCATCGACGACATTCAAGTCGGCCGGTATGCCGAAGATTTGTCGCATCAATCTGAAATCGAGGTTGAACACTACAACGCATCTGATGAAGGGTAACTCGCTGAAAAATTCACATTTCTACAGACTGTTATCATTGTCGGGCTTTTTACTATATTCGCAGAGTACAATCAAATGAATTAGATGAGCCTGAGGAGCCCGAACAATTCGAATTGTATGACGTTAAATACGAAGATGATGAAGAGGCCGAAGAGGCAGAAGCTCAACAAACACAAGAGTAATTTAGCGAGAACATTTGATTGAATTATGTTTTGGAACAAAGAAAATTTCTTTTTAAGGATGAACACGACGTTGTACCGATGTGAATTATGCCCGAAAATGTACATCCTCCAGGGAGCATATAAAACTCATCTGAAAACTGAGCATGGAATGTTGAAAGTTCCAAAGGTAGAAGAAACGATTACCAAGAAAAGCAAAGTGGCAAAACCCGAGGTGGTGTGTCAGTACTGCCATAAGAAATACACCAGTTCGAATCTGTTGGAAAAACATGAGAAAGTTCACGGTAAGTCGAAATTGATCGAATGAACAGAATGTTCACTGTCTGTTTCACTAAGGTTGAGTGAAGCATTTTTAGTGTCAAAAGTCTTTCCAATGAATGCAAACTTGATTATTTATTGATTAATATAAGACACGGCCGCGTCCATGGTTAGTGGTTAGAATATAAAGTAGAAATAAGATAGAAGAAACGAATCGTGAATTATGTTCGGTTGATGAGGGCATTTGTAAACTTGATTTCACACTCGCCAAGTGCCATGTTCGATCCCAATTTTCTGAAGTCATTCAATCCAGCAACCTTGTACGGGCGATCGAACGGGAATCCCATGGCTCTTTTGTCCGGATATTTCTGATCCTTCAATCCACAGAACGAGGCTGCATCGTTGCACGGATTCTTCAAGTCTGGCTGGTTGACACGATCCAATTCGTAATTTGAAATCATCACGAAAATGTTGAATTTCGTGCCTTCTGGAGATCCTTTAGGAATAAGCATGTGTTGCGGCCATCCACATCCACAAAATTGGAACTGAGCTTTTTCGGCTGCGTCGGTCGGTGTAAATTTGCTGCCAATTTTACGGAACGATCTTTCATAGGGAATCGTAATGCTAGATTCGTCAGAGCGACGACGAATGGTGTTCTGTCCCGGATTCAAGTATACTGTAAATTTGTCCATTTCGATCATTAAGCTCCGTTGTTCTTCAAATTTAGTGATTGGTTGTCCACGGTCGTCATTTATCGGGCACATGAAAATTCGGCACGTTCCAATTTTTTGTGCGCTCGCTTTGTTTTCGACGCCGATGGTATAGGCGAATGGGGCGTGTTGAAGATGCGTGAAAGATGCGTACACATTTCCTTCGGGGCCAAAATCCAAACCGCTACTTAAATCAACATCGGATTTTTGCCAGAAAGTCAACAATGTGTTCGGCTTTGTGTTTTTGCCTTGGGTTATCTGGACATTAACAGATGACACCGTGACTCCTGCGTATGCAAGTTCAGTGTTAGCCACATAGCTTGGTTGAAGTTTCTTGTGTCTCTGGAATACAGTGTCAATGAAACTATGCCAACCTATGAACATAAAAGTTAGTTAGTTTTGTGGTCAGGCAGCGCCAGTTAATGTAGACAAAACTTACGGTAGAAAATCGGATCTCTCATGGCAGTGGTAACATCTCCCATCACTCCAAATTCTTCCAAGTACTTCTGCTCAGGATCATGAACGAAGGAAATAAGATTGTGACCTTGATTATGTAAGTCGCCGTAAACTAATTTGTTTGGTGAGAGCGCACTCGACTCAACGATATCACCCAAAATGTCGATTCCTTGCAGTCCGTTCAGAGAGATTGTCTTTCCCTTTGAATCAATAACTTGACCTTGATCGATAGCTTGGTAGATTCGATCTCTCCACCGTTCAATATCGGCTACTTCAACTACGGCATCAGTACGGTTAACATCTTGCAATGTCATGTTTGCTACGCGTGGAGGATAAGCGCGATTAAGTTTACTACGAATGATTTTTGGGAAATAGGCTTCAGGAATGATGGACCGGATATTGGTTAATGGTTTCGCTTTCTCCAAACGTGCGCATATACGATCGACGTTGTATCTTGCGATAACTTGATTGTGCATGTAGTAAAACAGTTCTCCTCGACGATCTTTCCTGACAATCTGGTCGGGTCCCTCTCCAGGATACACTAAATGCCAATGCCAATGATGCATATTTACGCCGATATCTTAAATCAAACGAAAATTTTGCTCAGGTTAAAAATAATCGAGAGAGATCGTGCGATCAACGTGAAACTTACCTTCTCGGAAATATGCCAATTTCTGCTCAACTTCCTTATTATTCGAAGTGAATTCCATTGGAATATTGATGTGCTGGCGATTTTCTTCCGCAACTAGTGCACCTTCTTCTCGGGCCTTTGGAAAGGCAGAAGGATCCACAAACTTGTCAGGGAAAGTGGTAACGATCGATGGAAGCGTTATATTCTTCGTATCGTCTCGGTGTTGCATTGCCACCGACAATGAATATTGGAATAGGTACGCGTTAACGCGATCCTTACAATATGCCGCAACGGACATTAGTGTCTCCGCATCCGGTTGGTCCATAAAAATTTGCATTAGTTTGCTGGCCATATCTTTGTGAGCTTGGTTGAACAGTGAAAAGCCTGCATCTTTACTCAAGGCTGAAGCAAACGAAAGATCGGGTAACGATGCCACCGCCTTCAAGACAACCTTGTTCGTAGCGTCTTCTCCGAATCGTGTAGATAATTCATCCCCCAGCGGACGATAACGGTCAGTGTAATATTCCTCTGGAAGTTCGATGACAGTTTTTCCATCGTCCTTTTGAGCAAATACTGGCTCGTTGGGGTTTTGGAACAACAACAGCAAGTTGTTCTTCGAATCGGCCGTTGTCCTTAGCATTGTGTTTTAACTGAACTGAATCGTACTGACACAAGAAACAAGATTTACTCTGAATGAAACTTCTGAGCGAACTGATTTACTGAACGATCGACCACTTTCTTTTATACCAAAAATAATTTGTTTGTGTCTGCAGTACATGATGGTGGAATTATCGATAAATTTAATTTATGCGCGAGTGACCGCAAAGGATATCTATTTTGGATGTATTATGATAATTTCAAAAGGAAATCTATTCCAGATGTAGACATAATGCATTCGGATTATGATAGCAGAGTAATGTAATCAATTTTAGTTTTTTGGTCAGTTCGATTGGATTCATGTAAATTTCTATGAGTTTGATGGGAATTTTTTGTGTTATCTTTTCGGATTGGTTGCTTGCTTAATCCATTGTAAATCGTTCTAATTAATGATCTGATTGATGGGATGGTGATAAATTCGATTATAAGAGTTCTGATTGACTAAGACCTATAACTTCGGTCCGTACTACAATTGAATCGATTATTTTTCCAGGCGAAAATGGGACTCTAATCTACAAATGCTCTTGCTGTTCTATGTGGTTTGCGTCAACAACAGAATGTGAAAATCACCAGAACGAACTTCACAAAGACAAGCTATTTTGCAAGCCGTGCAATAAAATGTTCAAGGAACCAGATAATCTTGTCGCCCACAATCGTTACTCGCACAGCAACGTCCCACATTCGCCAAAGAAATATACATTCGTTTGTCCGAATTGCGGTTGGTGTAACAAAGATTTTATGTAATCGACAACAAATTCATGCATTTCTGCTTTTAGGCCGTAACTTCTCATCCAAAGTGGCATTGTCAGATCATGAAAGATCGAACTGTGGAAATTCGCCCATATACAAGTGCAACGTTTGCCATAAGAGTTATCATAGCGCTGGTAAGTTGACTACCCTTATTTGGTATTAGGTGCTGTTTTAGGTCGTGGTGTCTTAAGTAGCAGAAGTAAAAGAAATTGCATCAGAGAGTCAGTAAATCGACAAGGGGACAATTTAAACAAGAACTGTAAAACATGCTTGTGACACGCTTATCGTTCGTAAACGTTTGCATTCCGTCCACTTTTGAAATAAAGAATTTGCAGAAATAATTCAAGGAAAACTCAAATTGAAATTTTTGCCTAATCGGAACAGGTTCCTTGAAAACGCATTCAACTGTTCATTCAGGCGATCTACCACATCTTTGCAAATATTGCGGAAAGGTGGGTCAATCTAAAAACATTTCCAATAAAAATTCTAATCTATCTTTTGTCCTTATCTCGTAGGCCTTCCGCACTCAAGGTAATGATATTCCAAATGAATGTTAAGGAAATTTTCACAATCCCACCATTTCAGGTCAAGTAAAAATTCACGAGCGCAAACACAACGGAATTAAACCATTCAAATGTGAATTCTGTGAGAAAACTTTTGCTTATCGCGAGAGTTTGCTAACACACGTCTCCATACATACGGTAAGAAAAACTCTTAGCAGAGCTCAGGGTCCCTATTTTCAATCATTGGAGATGAATCTCCCTGGCAAACGACGTCATCTTTCGTACAAAAATGATGTAATTTTCCAGGTATATTCATTCCCCATAATTAAATATGGGGACCCAGAGGGAACAATACTTTTATCATAAGCTACTATATTCACTATATTCTTGGGGACTTATTACGGTAAAGCTCAGCCAACCATGTGATTTCTATTTTCTTTTATCAGGGACTGAAGCGTTTTATGTGCCAGGCATGTGGCAGTCGATTTTCGTGTATATCGAATTTACAAGCGCATCGAAAGTCACATAAAACAACGTGCGGCATGACCCCGAATGTAACCAAACCGGTGGGGCCAATGGGTCTTGAAACTATTTTTAAGATAAGTGATGTGTCAGATAGTTAAGCTGAAAGCTCCTCACGAACAAGATGCAAGAGTAATCATATCAAGCATATGTTCTAGTGACCTCAATCAATATTTTCATAAAATATGAATTGAAGATGAAATAAAACCATACAAATCTCTTGATATATTTAATTAGTTTTTATATTGCAATAAATGTGATTGTATACAAATAACATCGACGAGAATAAATGGTAAGATGCATCCGTTTTTGTAGACGATCTCTCAAACAATTAGATAAATTAATATTCAGTTCATTGTCCACTGTCTGCGCTGTCTGCACGAAATAATACTTTTACACTTTTCGCTTAATGGCTGGCTATCGGCCACCAATACCAATTCTTGGCGGCGCTTCAACATTCAATGCCCCACTTAACTTATGTTCAGACCTATCGACTAATTCGATTTTGGGTACGGCTAATCGAACAGGAGTATTTTCAATGCTCGTAGCACCGCATCGAGGACACACTGTGCACGGTTCAACGAGACAATTGTAGTGCACCACATGACTGCAAGTACCGAAAGCAACAACATCCTGTTGATTGTAGAGTCTTATTCGGCATACCACACACTTTATTGATTTAACGAACAGTCCTTGGGCCGCTGCTTTCTTCTCTTTAACGAAAAGATCGTGCAAATCGCGACCGAGTACCTTAGATGTGGTCCGTAGGAGTAGAGTTTCGTACCTCGAATTCGACAACATTCCGACGAGAAGTTGTTTAATGTCACCGAAATTGCCAGTTGATGTGCCGGACGTCAATACCAATTGTACCAAATTTGTTAAATCAACATGCCCACTTGCTGCGTGTAAGATAATGCGAGTAACTTGCGTCAGATCGGGCCTCGGAAGTATCAGTCTCAAGAAGGTAAACCATAACTTCTCTCTCTGACTTTCCGGCAGAACGAGCGAAGCCCGTGAACACAACGAACTGACAATTAATGCTCGACTCTCGGATGTACTTTCTGGAGCTTCTTTCAGCAGTTCCATTGACAAATTAAATGCAGACTGGAAATCACCCTGTTTCTCGTACAGGTAAATCGAACAACTTGTCAGCTGGAATGCTTTTACAATTTCAAGTGCATTCTCGATGCGATAGTTCTCGTTTGATTGAAGGAAAGTTTCCACCGTTTCCGTGTTGTATTTGCACAAAAGTTGTAAATAGGTTTCACAGTCATTCAGCTCCAGCTGGACTTGGTTCTTGTTTAGCTGGTCAAGGAACAAGTACAGACTCTGTTCGTTATGATCGAGTAAACGAATAAATCGATTCAAATTCGGCATGAAATATTCGATGACGATTCGAGTCAGTTCCTCACAGTTGATTTCAACACATTTCTCGAAGTGTTCAAGTAATTGTTCATAGATTCGTCTGGACGGTGTACCAATGTGTCTTTTCACATAGCTCCACAATTCGTTATTACGATATGGGTCGCAGATGTAGCAGCTTAGGATCTCTTGATAATGTTTACGCTTTTCCATTAAATTTTCAATCACCCGATAGCATTTGGCCGACTGTGCCATTTTCAGATGTTCAGCTGTAGGAATATGGGTCAAACAGTCAGCCTCAATCAATTGAAGCCATGCTTCTTCACGTTCCACGTGCTGGCGAGGAGTTTCGTTTTGAATGTGCTCCATTTTCAAATAGTTGAGTACTTTGTTGAGAAGGTTGGAATCCTCGGGCAGGTTCCTTGACGATATTTGATTCGAAATAAAATTTAGGAGACATGCGATGTCGGACCACTGCAATGAAAAAACAATGGTATGTATTGACACGGAGAACAATTCTAGCAATTAAAGTGATCCCAAGTAGCATTTCAGAAAAAATAACTTATTCGTTAGAATAACGTTGTAGCAACGTTGTCACAACGGTTTTGCAACCGTTGTTGCCCGGTTATAGTTTAACCTAGGTCAATTAACCGTTGGATAACAGTTAAACAACGGAAAAGTTAAAAATTTAAGGTAGAGCAACTATAATTTTTAACCTTTTCGTTGTTTAACGGTTATCCAACGGTTAATTGACGTAGGTTAAACTATAACCGGGCAACAACGGTTGCACAACCGTTGTGGCAACGTTGCTACAACGTTATTTTAACGAATAAGTTATTTTTTCTGAAATGCTACTTGGGGATAAAGCTTACATTTGAGCTCTCCGGCGTTAGGATTTCCAACAATATGTTGACGATTCTTTGACGATGCGACTGGCCTAATTCACCAGTAAATTCCTTTTCTTGAAATGCTAGCGAAATGACATTCAACGTTTCCCTGGTATCGAATTTGAGTAATTGTCGCAAGTACGGATATGATAGCTCGGTGTCAGTAGCACAGTTAGAATGAAGAGAGGTTAGACACCGTAAGACCTGGAAAGAAATATGTTTTGTATGTCAAATGTATATTTCCACATTTATGTTCGACGACTTTCGATGCAAACCTCATGTTTGACGGTTGGAATGATGTCCTCTTCAATATCCCCAGTGGGATAGCCCCTACCCGCTAAACAGCTGGACACATAAACAAGTAGATAATTTCCTAGATTTCGATCCTCTTCCAATATCAGTGGAATTAGGTCGGTTAACGATACGGTAAAATCGCCAAGAGCATGAGCATTTAAATAAATCTGTGCTTTGAATAGTTTCTCCTTTTTCGAAATAGTCAGCACTTGATGTAAATCCAAACATCTCCAATCTAATTTGAGTATTACGTCCTCCAACTTATCAGGATTCACTTGCACCCAGTAGTTACATAACGATTGTGCCACAATCGGCGATATAAACGATATGCTACCATTGTCAATGTGCTCGGTAAGATAAACCAAAAATCCGTCGGTGACAGTCAACCGTTCCCAAAGTTCCTGCCACAGAACGTCGAATTCCTGAATTTCGATCAAACAGTTCATAATTGAGTCTAAACACAATTCAGGACAACGGCTCGTTGCTTCGATATACTCCTCGACCAGTTGAAGAGTACGAGCTTTGGCCATTTGTTTCCGATGAATTCGATCTCCAGCAGCTTTATATCCATCAATAGCTAATTGACATGCATCTGCCCATTGTTGATTGCTCGAAAGGTAATTTATTCTATCGCTCCATGAACGTACATTTACGGAATGTAGAGATCGTCCGCCGAGCATATAAAGCTGTGATCCTTTCGATATAACTGTGTTATAACAGGCGTATGTTCCTGCCAAAGCTAGAGCCGGTGATACGTTTCCACCAGTTGCGAATGCTTTGAATTGTGCCGAACTGTATACAAGTCCAACTGCTCCAACGTCAATGCATTCCAATTCTTTGTTCGTTCGAACGTCACTTAAATGCAACATTTCTTTGGTGTCGAGACAGGCGATAGTTTTTGGTCCCATCCAATGCAGGGCAATTATATTGTACGTTAATGTAATATGGCGTAGAAAGATTAACGACACCCGACCAGATCGATAGGTGATCTACAGATGGAATTAGTGAGTCTTTTCATAAAAGAAAAATATTTTCGTTTTTTACTTGATGAAAGTAGAGATTATTTCCTCGAACAGCAGCCAACACCGGATCTACGACACGTGTTGTGTCAGCTGATTGAATCAACACCATTTGCCACGCTAATAACGGTAGACATTCGCCCGGTCCAGCCATTGGATGGAATTTGATAACCTTTAAACGAGGCCGTATCGTTACGACTATAAATTTTGATAGTGTTGCTAGAGCTGCTATACAAAAGTTTTTTAACGGATGTTCCATTAACCCGAACGCAAGTGGTTCAACTGCGCAAACCTGAAAATGGTTGACGGGTTACAGAAAAGCAAAACAATGCAAGCTTGGTAGCTTACCTCTCCTCTCGAACCGCTAAATATACATCTAGACTCACATCCTCTGATTCCAAGACGTCTTGTGAAATTCAGCGACCATACTGAACCGCCGGAATCCGAGCATAGAGCATGAGCACTATTTTGAATCCATTTTACATGTAATACACCGGTGTTGGGAGTAATTACATCGGTCATCAGGCGAATCGTGTCTCCGCATGCAGTATCAATCATGACGACATGTCCTCTTGCAAATCCGGCTAGTAGCCGTGAGTTATCGTCATTGAATGCTAGAGTAGACACAGTACCCTGCCCTGTATGGTCTTTACAGCACCATCGTAATGCTTGTGCATTGTCGAAAGCCAAAATATAGCCATGTGATGTACCAACAGCAATCATGTCAGATATTGCAACTGAAGTCGGCAAACCAGCACCTATTCGATCCTTTGATTCATGAAAATTCGTCATTAGTCACTACCAGTCACCTCTACTATGATAAGGCATATTCTTCGAAATGACTTACTGTCGCTGATGTTATTTGCGCGGAGACACCTTGCAAAATTATATGTCTCCAGATTGTTCCCATTTTCGGTGTGTCATCCATCGATGGGGTTGGCGTTGTTGTTAACAGTAAGCCTGCTTCCGATATTATATCTGAATCGCCATCTAAATCCGTTAACACACTTTCCAACGTTGGTAATTCGTTTAACTGCGGTATCGAGTATTCAACATCGTCCAACTGCGGAACGTATCGTGATAACGAAACAAGATAAGATTAGGAGAAATTTGTTTTTGTTTGGATTTCTTTCAGTATTCACCTCTTCGATATCCAGCTGGAGTGATTCAGCCAGAAGACTGTCATTCGAACCACGATCGGATTCCAGTAGGGACTGTAGGGATGGTGCTTTCAAGTTGTTCATTTTTATTATGATGATTGCATTACAAAATATTCGATTATTTAATTTGAACAACTGAGAGGGAGGACGTACAGTGTTTTTTTACGGAAAAAAATGACAGCTTGACGTTTTCCATTCTCATTTCGAAAACATATGATAGAATGTAGATAGGACAGCCGCCAACTTTTTGGCCGAACTCTAACATACACGCCAACCGTTACTATTTTATCGCGTCTGTTAGTTCTTTTGATCTGAGTATTTTCAACAAATTCTTGTAATATACCAGCTCATCGATTGTCGCATTTATTCATACTATAAAAGACTGAAATAGCTATTAAGATTACTTGTGTCGTCACTGCCACGAATGATAAAGACCGTCAACAGACCGGCTGCAATTTATACATCTACCTTTTTCTTCCATCATTTCGACTGGGACTTGACAAACATTTTCTTACATAAATTAATAAGAGTTAAGTGCTTTTTGATTTCTTTTTAGTGGCTCTGATTAATCGCCTACAAAATATGTGATATAATCGAATAAAGACACCTAGTGCCTAGTTATTTGAAATAGGATTCGGTTAAATAGACTGTTCTTTCATAATTAGTGGAAAAATGATGATTTTCGATGTACCGCAATGTAGTTTTGAATGTGTGTAGTTAGAGGTGTTCTGTGATGGTATAACATTCAATTATACCGATATTATTTATTTCAATATTATTATTATACCGGACACGAATAATCTATCAAAAGACATTGCTGTTCGTCTCAGAGGGGGTGTCCACGTACATAAAGAATATATGCCATCAATACACTCCAGTGAATTGGATCATTCATCTAATTATAATCATTGAATCATTGAAGATATGCCTAATGGTAAGTGTTATTTACAGAAATCATTTAAAGTAAAGCAATGTAAAAAGAAGAAACACTGAGAACGCTGGAAACCCTATAATAAAGAGATAGGGTTAAAGAAAAATGGTTAAACATCAAAGAAAAAAAATCGATCAACTATTTACTGTAAAAAGGATACGATGTTACCATCGCAATTTGTAGTCAAACAATATCAGGACTTAGGTCTATGATAGACTAAGGGGAAGATTTAGTTTTTGCTAAAACTTAATTTACATTTAACGTTTCACATATCGCTAGTATAAATATCGAGTTTGCTATTTCATTTCATGTAAAGTAAATTGTCAATCGAAAAATCCGGTTGGTATGAATGTATATAGTCGTTAGAGCAAGATTGTTGGGCTGCTATGAATCTCGCGTCGGTGTGATTCACAATGATACAGAAAATGACACATTTTGTATAAGGATCATGTCACTTTGTGAGTCATTGTGAATCACGCCGGCGCGAGATTCCTCATTACCGCCAATCACGAGGAGGTGTTAGGGAATCTCGCGCCGCGTCATTCACAATAACTCACAAAGTGACATCTTCCTTATACAAAATGTGTCAAAATGAGAATTATTGTGAATGACGCGGCGCGAGATTCCTATTCGCGCCGCGTCATTCACAATAACTCACAAAGTGACATCTTCCTTATACAAAATGTGTCAAAATGAGAATTATTGTGAATGACGCGGCGCGAGATTCCTAGCAACCCACGAGGAGTGTATGGATTTGCAGCCCGTTGTCAAATCGTAACGTAAAAAAAGCCAGGATTCAATTATGTTGAATTAACTTTTCTTTAAAACATATAATGAACAGATTCACCATATTAAGGTTGATTGCATAAATTTTGCAAACATCCGTGACTCTGACATATGCGAAGTGCTTTTTAACGTTACAATTGCGCAACGTTAGAAGTTAATTCAACATAATTGAATCTTGGCTTTTTTTATGTTACGATTTGGCAACGGGCCGAGGATACATACACAAAGCTCAGGACGATCACAAATACTATAATGCCTGCCTATGAAATCTAATCTAAGAGCTGAAATGCCTAAGAAATCAAAGTCTAGATCTTAAATGCTTAAAATAAAATTCTGATTGCTGAAATACCTACAATCTCAAAGTTCAGATCAAAACCAATTCCAAGCAAACCATTCGTCCACTTCTCGAAATGAAATCACAGGAAGTAATTTTTTGTACGTGATTAACAACAAATTAAATCAAGGTAATCTCTGATTTACTGGAAGTGATCCCCTTGGTCAATCATCTGTTATACTTACGACAGCGACGAAATTGTAGTAAAAGACTCAATTATGTCGGTGATCTTCTAGGTAGTCTGCGAAAAATTGCCTACTTACAATCGCGTGTTTCAGGCTCCAATAACTCCATCCCAGATGAAAATTGGATCTTCATCTTGTCGCAATGATCATCCTCCCTCCTATATTCTACTGTCTGAAGTCATTCAGTGGCTTCAAACTTTTTTTCTTCTTACGTTTCATAATCCCGTACGATTATTGATTCAATTTATGACTTTCATTAATAAATTGCAATAAATTTCCGCTTGTGAGTATGTGTGGCTCTTCCATAATTTTTGATGGACAGTATCACAAAATCCATGTACCGTGAACCAAGAACCTTTCAAATTATATACGAAAATAATGATGTAAGCTTTGGGTTTCCCAATCAATACTTCACTATATAATGTGAATTTCACTGTAACAACAATAACACCATATCTACCATCAAAGACAACGTCCATAACGGCATGGTTGAATAAAACTATTTCGACTACAACGTATACAGATTTTCGTTTTATTCGCATTATATGCTTGCTTGAATGATTAAAAAGTAGTCGCTTATTGAACGTGCGATGAGTTGCACACTGATTGTGTCTTGTTTCCTTTTCAATATACCTGTATAGAGTTGTGTGTTCTTATTGAATTTCTCCGAAATCGTGAATGTGGATATACTAAATTAAAATTCTTTGCAATTCTACTTTCACACTTTTGTAAAATTTGTAAAATTTCGTCTTTGTAACCATTTTTGCTTATACTCATGTATTGTGAGTCTTATGCAAAACAACAAAAATCGGCCAACAATATCAATAGCCGTATATAACGAAATAGCTTTTGTGCATTTAAAATTGGTGTCCATAATAATAATAGTGCGCTTTCCAAGAGTGTTATCACTTTAATATATTGGTTTTAATAAACTTATACGCTTATCATATTATCAATTTGATCTGAAGTTGTGTTTACGATAAGAATCTTATATACTGCGTGGAACGGACGGAACACAAAACTGTACAGAGTTAAAGGTTAATTGATTTTTAAAGGTAAGCGGCAGCATTACAAGACACGATACAATTATTATTATTTTTTTAATTTTAATAATTGCTTAATATATAACTGTGTGACCTATTTTCATACTATACTTGTTTTTGAGACAATTTCATACTTCTTCGGTATATTATACCTCGGTTATGAACGGTTACATTGTGCACCTTTCAAATGAATTACTTCTTATAAAATACTAACATACGCTGTATATATCAGTTTATACCTGAATACTTGACCAGTTTTTTATTATAATCACACAACACCATAAAAAACTGGAAACGAATTCGATTTACAAATGTTGTAAAAAAAGAGTTGAGAAACAAATCCATTGATGCTGTGATATTCCGATATGTATTATTGAGGTCCAAGATGCTTTCGATTTAATTGATGTAATACAACAAAATATCTAAGGTTGAAAACGCATTAAAACTTCACCCAAAAGTCATTTACTTTTTGGATGAGTGAAGACAATATAACAACAATGGTCCGTCATTATTTCCACCCACAATACTCTCTTATTTCACACACAACAACCTTTTAGAAGCTCGGCAAACGTATCGTGATATTATACAATTGTTGAAACAAATCTATTACTACATTAGTTTTAACTCACGTTATATAAGAGTATACCTCTCTACCTCATCGCTAAATTTCACTTAATTTTCGATAACAAATGACTAACATCTTCTTAAAAAAAATTGTGAATGAATGTATAATTTTAACAAAATTGTATAGTTGAACGGGCTATCCAAAATTGGAAAAAAAATACTTATTCAATTACGCCAAAGTTTAATTTTAAGTCGGCATCCAGGTGGAACGGACCATCTTTTCGATAAAATTGACACAAAAAAACACGAAACTTTTCAATTTGAATGTTGACTCGTATTAATCACATCGGGTAAATCAGAAACTAATTTGTATCTCGTGCTACATGATATGGCTAAGAGTGCTAATTAAAATATTAACGGTTAATTGATCTGCTAAAGCTATTTGTATACAAATAAATAATTTCACTGTTGGTGCTAAGACTAAGCTTGTTTGCATTTTTACGTAATATTTTGAATAAATTACTGGTTAGTTCGAATCGTAAACGATCTAAATGTCTTATAACCTTTGGATTGTGTCGATAATGCCAAGTCTGTATAATTGGAATATTGAATGAAAAAACGTATTTGTTGAGCACTTGCAATTTCTTCAATCTATTTATTTAATGTTAGCTATGTTATTTATACAAACTTAACAGAGAGAACCTCTTCAACAAATAATGTCTTTGGACGATAATTGAACAATGAGGCTTTTCCTCAAACAATTCTGGACTTATCAATTAGCTGTGCTGAAGTTGAAACATAAAATGTTCAAATAAATCAACAGAGTCACAAATTCATTTTAAGTCATTCAACTCGAGCGAGTTTCTAAATCATATTCAACATTTTTTTCAAGTGGAACTAGGATAAGTGAAGTAGGATAAGCCGATTAATTACAAGTATAAGAAGTGTCATAGAGATTGGGTGTTCAGATTTATTTTACAAGTTGAATTTTAACAAATTTTTGAGTAGTTAGAGCATCAGATTATAGTAAGTTCTCTCACACGAGCTGTATTAATTGTGTACTTTTAACCTTTCACAGACGGCTAGCATATGTATCACGACTATGATTTCGAATGTGTTATATCTGTTAGCTACTACAATCAACTATAAGAGAAATATTATTAGATCGTCACTTCTTTTTCTGTCATTGTTGTCGATAACAGATGACCAGCCGTTTTTGAAAGGTTTAACAGAAACTTTGAATAATATGTTACCCTTATATTTGTACAATACACCAAAATTTAGACCACTTAACGCCCACATAGTAATAAACGAAACAAAATTTCATATTCTTCAACAGTTCTTTCACCATTGAACATGAATACGATAGAATAGAGGAAACGACTAATATATATATAATGGCGAGACCTCAATACATCGCTGCATTAGATGTGGGAACCACGACGATAAGATGCTTTATCTACAATGACAGTGTGATAACTATTGGCTCGGCCACTGAACAGGTATACATTTATAGCAAACATTGTTTTTTTCTTTGATTTACTGACACTTTATTAAATCCAATAATTGAACTATGTGTATCACAGGTTCATCTTTTGTATCCAAAACCGGGATTCGTTGAAATTGACCCAGATCAATTATGGAATAGTATCATCAAAACTATTGAAAACGCCGTTAAAGGTTCATGCAAAATTTACTAAACCGAAAAACTTCCTTCTAAAACCATTATAACCTTTAGATGCAAAACTGGAGATGAGCGATATAATTTGTCTAGGCATATCCACTCAACGTTCAACATTCATAACGTGGGATAAACAAACCGGTCAAACGTTTCACAACTTTATTACGTGGAAGGATATTCGAGCAGACAAATTGGTGAAGAAATGGAATTCCAGCTGTATCATCAAGGTTGTCGATTAATTCCCCCCGTCTTCGTAAAATTAACTAAATTTTTCATTTTATTCCATCAAGACAATGCATGGAGTTTCGAGGTTCCTCTATTTAATGACAAGGAGCAGTAGATTTTTAGCTGGAAGTGTATTAAAATTAATGAATACTCAAGTAAGTTTGTGGACCAAGATAATTTTTTGATTGCAGTTTAACATGAAACACAATCAATTGCAGACAACTCTAAGACTACACTGGGTGATAAAAAACAATGAACGTCTCAATGAAGCTATTCGAAACAAAACGGCAATGTTCGGTACGCTAGACTCTTGGTTACTTTACAGGTTACGGAAGGGATACTCTCAAAATAAGTATGTGGAACACATCAGTGATATAACCAGTTGTTCGGCGACAGGATTTTATGATCCATTTTCGTTAAACTGGGCCGATTGGGCGCTAAAATTATTTTCGATCAATGTAAGTGACTCTTCCAATTTCGTCGTTCGCAAATGAATGCAGATATTCATGAGCTCTTTTTAGAAAGATATGCTGCCTAGAGTGGTGGATAATTCATATGACTTTGGATACGTTGACAAATCAATATTGGGACATGAAATCAAAATTGGATGCATGGTAGCTTCGCATACTCTGCAAAATAAAAAGAGAAACGAAAATGAATTGAAATTTGATTTTAGATTGGTGATCAATCGGCATCGATGTGGGGGTCTTGTTGCTTTAATAGAGGAGATGTTAAGGTAATGGAAACAATAGTGATGCCAGATAATAAGGCGAATCGTAAATTCAAATTCAATTATTTTCCGACAGGTTACCTTGGGAACCGGATCATTTCTCAACGTGAATACAGGTCAAAAATGTCACGCATCGGTACATGGGTTATATCCGCTGGTAGCGTGGAGGTGGAGAAAGAAAGAACAAAAGTCTGATGAATTAATGTACTGCGTCGAGGTAGATCTAATCGAGTCTCAAAAAAAACCTGAAAAATTATCGAAAAAAAATATTTCCAGGGTGCATCCAATGACACCGGTTCAATTATTAAATGGGCTCAAGATTTTGGTAAGTTGTTCAACTTCCCACTGTTGCCAATAAGATTTATACATAAAACATAAATCACCCAACTAGGATTATTTACCGATCCCGCTGAGTCGTCTGATATTGCTAATACAGTTGATAATACTGATGGAGTTTATTTTGTGCCTGCATTTAGCGGATTAGGGGTAAGAAATTCTTACTAAGAATACGCGAACATTTTACTTAATCGACATTGTTCAATCTGTTGCTCAGAGTTTTTTTTTCGCAAAATCTTGTATTTCAGTTTTAACATACGTTTTGCTAATTGTACACAACCTAAAGCATATCGATTTTTATTGTCGTCGTTGTTGATAATAGATAACTAATATTGTTAACAGGCACCCGTTAATGATTATCAAGCTGCGTCCGGTTTAATCGGTCTACGTCCGTCGACCAATAATGCTCACATTGTTCGCGCCGTTTTGGAAAGTATCGCATTTAGAGTGGCCCAACTGTACACGTGCACTCTGAACGAGACTGATTTTACATTTTCAGTGATCAGGTATGACTCCATTAACGCCATTAGTAATTCAAACTTCTGTAATGATATTTTGAATTTTAGAGTGGATGGAGGCGTTTCTCGTAACGATTTCGTATGTCAGTTGTTGGCAGATTTAACAAGACTTCATGTAGAGCGAAGTGATAATCCTGAATTAAGCGTGCTAGGAGCTGGATTTCTTGCCGGTTTGAATGTGGGCGTGTGGAAGGATCGTAACGATTTGTTGCGATTACGGAAAGTGGAGAAGGTATTCGTACCGCGACCTGAGATTAATTCCAAGTGTTTGGAGTCTTTTCGAGCGTGGGAAAAAGCTTGTAATAGATTTAAAGGTTGGTACAACGAGGTCAAATAAATCATGCATGGGAGATATCTTGTTCGGTTTTGGATTTTTATAAGCACTCTTAGTGTTGGAAAATGTTTTGAAAATCAATAAAAATACGAAAATGATTCGCCAGTAAAATACATCGCTTTATTCGTTCACCAATTTTATCACAGAAAATAATTTGTATTGCAATTTCACTGGGTCGCACTGTGTGTTTCTTTGGACGAAGAAGAATTTGAGCTAATGTTATCGAGAACATATTGGGTCTGTGCAAAGAGAAGTCTAATAAAAATCTCGCGTTGGTTTTCCTGTACAATTCAATCACATACCGTTCGGAACCAGTAATTACTCGGTCTGAATATCCAACGGGCAATGAAGTTCATTTGATTTGTAGGTGCTAATCCGTGCATATGCAGATGAGGAACGCTGATGAATGGTGGCCAATGGAATCCAAGTGAAATGTGTTCGGATGCAACATTTTCTTTGGCAAAGAGATTCCGAAGTTCTTGCTCCATTTCTAACACTGAATAGAAAGAGTGTTTATGGTTGGCATGAATGGTTGTGGAATTAACATTTAATTCATGGGCTTAAGAAGAGTATTAAACAAAGTGGAAGATTTTATTTGAATCGGTAGAAAACACTTGATTCGAATCGAGTAACAGATTCAATAACTATTCTATATGATAAGTTTACCGTCTGCAAAAGGTTAACTACAGCAAACGAAAAATTACCACTTCAAAACAATATATCAAGATAAATTTCAAATGAGTTATCTTTACTCACACAAAGGCTTATCGGTTAATTGCAAATCTCTTCCATCTCTAATATGTCTTTTCGGAATAGCCAAATAGTGGAAGTCACAAGCAGGTTTAATATCTCTGATAATAACAAAATTGTCATTTTCAAATAGCAATTCCGTGTTCTCTTTCTTGGACACAATATTGCAAAAAACACATTCCCGAGCCATTGTTTCACAACTAAACTAAGAGCAAAATTGACAAGACTTTTAACACCTGAGTTCCCTTATAGTGGTAGTCTCAGTCTTCCATAGTTTCTCACACTTACTGCTAAAATTTTAGGTGTCCATATAACCGGTTTTGCTTTCAAAACTATTATCGCAGATGGACTTTTGAGGTAGAAATTAATCACGGAAAAAACTACTTCTGCTTTGGTTTGTGCGAAATAAAAGTTGTAGGTGAGTGTTTATTATGAAAACAAAACTGTGAAACACACAACTGAGGAGTTATAGCGGGTTTTTAAAATTTGAAAAGAGAAATTCGAATTTTTAACTACAGTTATTGCACTGGGTATACCATGTTATGACATTTCTCCGCCGTCCCATTTATTACCTTAACCAACTAATAGTATTTTTGTGTTTTTCGGTTCTGATTTTTGGAAAACTTAAATTAAAATTCGGCACCCAAGAAGTGGACGGTTCTAATGGACGATCGCATTGACGTTACCAAAAGAAAACCACGTCGACTACGCGGTAATATCTATCATAATTTTCAGAATTAAGAAATTGTTTCAATTAGCGGCGTAGGAAAACCATTCAATTATCCTTTACGATTTATGATATGAAATTTTACTCAGTAACGTTGCATCATTTATTCCGTACTATCAAATACTGCATATTCACCTACACTCCTCATAGTCTACTTGTTTTTAAACTGCAATTTTCATTATTAGGCACGCCTGCTCTTTCATTCATTAATCGTGCATCACTGATTGTTCTTGGTGCAGGAGCACTCATCGGATTAGCATTAACGTAAGTTGTGGATTTCCTGGACTTCTTTTCGGCTTACTACTAAATAGAATTGACTGAATTGAATTACAATTTTCAGGTTTCCACTTAACCTCGTTGATCGCGTGAAAGAGAAATACGATTTTGACGTAATAAATGTGTCACAAAAAGAAAACCAGAGACGACGTATAATTGCCAAAGACTATGGAGAGCAAAAATCCGGGGAAGAAATATTAGCACTTTTAAAGGAACAGGAGAATTTACAAGAGAAATAATCAAACGAACGTTACATTGATCATGGACAATAACAAAAAGAAGTCGTCAAAGTCTCGGTAATAATTCAAAACAGATTTTGTTGCCATGTCGCTCGATATATAGTCAAATAAAGGAAATGTTTTAGGATAACGATTGTTCTTATTCAAATTTCTTTTTCTCGCAGACAAAAACCTTCAAAGGCACCACCGCAAATTTCCAACTTCTTCTCAAAACCTTTAAGTCCAAAAAATCAACGGTTACCATCGTCGCCACCATCATCTCCAAATGAACGAAAGAGAAAATTATCAGAACAAGAAGTAGCATCTCAAAATGAAAGTCCAACATCGTATGCAAAGTCTTTGGAAAGAGATGCTGCAAAAATGTCAAAAATTCCGAAAGCAAAAAAAGCCAGCACCGTGGTCTCCACATTTTTCCAACAAGCAAACTCTGACGACCTTAGTGATTTTGAGTCCCCGAGCAAAAAAATCCAGTTCAAAACACCTCCAGTTATACCGAAAAAGAAAGTAACCAGAAAGCGGAAAGCCGTTACCCAGAAAAATAAATTGAAAGATGCCCTAGAAACGGAAATATTTGAGAATGCTTTACGTCATTATAGCAGTGAAAACGGTATGAATTCGGATGATCTTCAAATGGCTCTTGCTTTATCACGTTCGTTATCGGAAACTCATAGCACCAACGAAAGTGAGTCATCCAACATATCCAGCGTCATTCGCAATGCTGAACCATTTCAGAAAGAGGATATCGTCAGGCAAACATTTCAGAAGTTTGGATTTAAGAAGAAAGACAATAGCGGTGAGTGATTGTGTTAACAACTTTAGACTAATGATTAATGTGCCGACGATCATTCAGATTACAATTTCAGAGATTTTTTCGGAAATTTGGGATCCAAAAGAAAGTGGTCGTCGAAGTTCACACCATTGACACGACGTAGCGAGCACATTCAGAAGGAGAAATTCAAGAATAAAGTGAAAAACATTTTGCAAGTGTCTGCAGCCTTTGAAACTGTGGACAGTCAAGCGATACGCGAGTACAGCATAACCAGTTCCTACTTGCAACAGTTCTTCACGCCAAACAGTCCATCATACAACAGGAGTATAGCAGTTACGGAAACAAATGTCGAAGAATTTTACGTTAATAATTTGGTTCCTACTTCCACACTTCGATGTGGTTGTCTGCTAAAGAATTGGGCAGACATTCCTGGCAGAGATGTTTCTCCACAACGAGCGCTAACCGAATCAAGTAATCTCAACGAAGGTGGAATAGCTCCAGAAACTACAGTAGAAGAAAGACGGGATGAAGAAGTCAATTTGCCGAATTGTAATGTCGATAATATTGTGGGCCCGAGTGTTTATAAGGAAGGTAATGATTTGTGTGATGTGTTTGAATATGCAATGGATGTTGACCACCACCAAGAAGACAGTAACTCTCACAGTTCGCATTTGCACACAAATCAAGGGTCTCATGAAGGTAAAAACAACAGTGAGAAATCATCGCCTATATTGGTCGTTGTTGTCTATAATAGATTTCTAACCGTTTCAGATATCGTAACTAAAATCGATTTACCGGATGACCGAGTACCTTCACCGGATATGTTTGCTGATTACGAATCATCTGCTAACAATAGCCTTGACGATGGTAAGATTTTACGCAACATTCCGTCTCTAAAGAAATTAATCAAATAATTGTTACCTTGGGCAGACGTTTTAGAAAATCAAAATGCAGGCGATTGTTCCATCATATCGAAAGATTCGCCTCGTGGCACAAGCGAGAATATTTTGGATAATGAATGTCTAAGCATCACTTTACCAATAAATAACAAAAATAGTGGCAGCCAAGGAGCACCCAGTGTTCTTCTAGTGCAATATCAAGAAAATGATGGCGTTGTTCTAAGTTCCGATGATTCTAATGAAGGTAATGGGTTTCAGAGCTGTAATTTTCCGTTTATTGCAACAATAAAACGATTCTTTCTCAGCACCTGTAAAGAATCCTGAATGCACCAGTACGACTAGTCCGCAGAAAGTGGTTGATATTTCGTCAACGATTCTGAAACAACTTTCATTCACCGATCGTCTGAAAATGTATAACTCCGATCCAGCTTTAATAACTTCGGACGACGATCACATATCTTCCCTCATCGACCCATCTTCGCAAGATTCTATAGTTATTTCGGATGACGAAATTAACTACTCCATTAACAAATGCGGAGAGGGTGAGGATCACCACACTGTCGGGCACCATACCATGCTTTCACAAGAGTCAATTGTCTTATCTGATTCGGAAGATGAAGAGAAGGTCAAAGGCTCACAATCGATGGACTACGAAGCAGAAGAACGTCAAAGTTTTGCTTCGATAGAACTGGACAATGAAAATGATTTTGGAAACGAAAGTGGCCTTGACATTAATATCGTGGATGAAGTATTTAATTCAAGCCAGCAGTTAAAGAATGATACTGGCAGCGTTCGACAATTATGTCTGACGGAAAGTGCTTTTGAGTCGGAAAAAACCAATATCTCTTCTGTCGAGTTCCCGTCAGTAGACATGGTGTCGCAGGAGTCAATTGTATTATCTGATTCTGACGATGACAATAAAATGTCTTCGCAATTAACTCAAAACGAAGCTGTTGAACGGCAGAGTTTTGCTTCAATAGACCTGGGCAATGAATACGATTCGGAAGACGAACAAGGTCGAGATATAAATATCGATGATGAAATTTACAATTCAAATCAGTCGTTAAACGATGACGATCTCATCAATCTTAGTGTTCGGGAAATGTACCGGAAGGAGTTTGTATCCGAATCAGCGAAATCTTCCGCAAAAAAGAGCTTTTCACGAACAACTTCTGATTTGACGTTTGAACGAAAAGTGTGGAAACCCCCGAAAACGCCAGATAAGTTGCACAATATCAGCGATGATGACTTCGATGAATTTGATAAATTGGTCAGAGGTGATCGGTACCCACATTCTCCGGTTCCCAATGTAAATTCGATTGAAATTAGTGACGACGAGTTAGATAAATCACTTGAAATTCGACAAGATAATGGTTATCGTGATGATATAAGTGTCACGGATTTACCCACGTCACCCCAGGAATGTGACGAATTTATCGTTCAATCAATGGATCAGGTATATCAAGTTCGAACTGGAAAGCTGGTATCACCAAAGCCCAACTATGAGAATATGGATTCACCGACACGTTTAGAACATCTGAAAAAGTACGGCCTCAAAACGTTGTCCAAACGAAAAGCTGTAATTTGTCTGGAACACATTTACAACCGACTTCATCCTTACATTGAATTAGACGAACAAGACGATTTAGATAAGATTTTGAGTCAGAAAGAAAAGCTTGCGATTAATTCCAACATTAATAGAATTGACGTCATAGCTATTCCTTCGGAGACGGCTGAGGCACTCACGGAATCCGATTTTGATGTTCTGCAAGGAAATGAAGATATTTTCTATTTACCATCTGCTCCTAGAACTAAGGTACAACTTAAACCTTATGATGGAATGCGTTTACCATTTTAACTATTTTGAATTTACAGAATCCATGGTGCCTTGAACCGCTGCACGTTGCATGGCATAATTTAATTAATTCCAATGCAACACTCTATGATGCTATTCTTCAGTACAAACCCGTCGATTTAATGGACATACGTTCACTATTGAAGAGCATCGGTTTGCGATATGAGACTAATGTAAACAGATGAAACAATTATAGGAAATTAATAAATTCAAATTCGTATTCGTTGCAGGATATAATCTCGTTTCTGGACCGGAAATGCATTACATTCAAAACTGATAATAAACGGAATGCCACGGCGAAGAAGAGTTGAGTTGCAGTCATTTTGTCCTTGTTGACTATAGTTTTTTTTAGCGTTTTTGTGATGTAATAGTTATTTAGGTTGTTTAGTTTAATTAAAAATGTCTTTAACCGAATACCGGTAGGTGAGTATTAAAATACTTTCCATTAGCCATCACAACGAGTCATTGGCAACAATAATGTAAATTTCGTATTTCTGTAAAGGGTGTGAAAACACTTATTGCGGCAATCAGTGAATCAATAAAGAACACGATTTTTTAAATTTGAAATATTTGTGTGGTCCTTTACCCTTTCACAGATGTAGATACTAAATACTTCCACTTTCGATCGAAGTAATTCTACTGAGAACTCATCGCTTATTTTTATCGTCACTCTGGCAACATTGTCTCCCTTAAACGGTTACACTTCCTTCGGATAGCGCGCAAGTCAAGTTGCACTAAAATTAAGGCGGCCAAATTACTGAGGTAAGTGATGCGAATACATAAAATGAAGTAACGATTTCCACACATCCCTTTTCGTTTAGACCAGCCGGAATCACCTTCGAAAATCGTACAAAATTTGGACTCCGCTATTACCCGCAGGGTATATTGATTGTGCAATTCAATTTAGACTATTAAAGTGCGACAAATATTTTTAAGCTGCAAAGTACTGCCAGCTTTCAATACGATGTCTTGTGGTTAAAAATGATTTTGGAAATCATTAGGGTAACGGCACAGAGAACACCCATGACAAACCCAAGCTCTAGTTCGATAAATGGAGAAAATCATTGAGTTCTTGTTCCTGAATCATAAATTCAGACCTGTACTAAAAAGTTAGAATGGAAATTAATAGAAAACAACAATTTGACTTAGTTCTTTTGAGTCTATTGGTATTTTCCAGTGTGGAGTGTGATTTAATTAATACTATCAGCTAGAGCGCGAACTAATACGAAACATGAAAAACTTTCAGGTAAATAAAGGAATTATATTCGAATTTGTGAGTCACAAAAGTTTTTGAAGAAATGGTCTTCGATCAAACAAAAAAACTCAATTAAAAACTCCAATGAATCAAAACATTTATTTCAAGAGCAGAAATTTTCCGACACAGCTCGGCTTATCTTCATAAAAATAATTATGCATCCGCAAATCAAAAACCTTGGAATGCATCTTCCCATGCCTCCACAGGATCTCTGAATATAATTTTTGTGTAATCAAACGGTTGTTTGACCCAGCTCATGTCGCTTGGATCTGCAGGACATTCTTCGGGTGGCGATGTACAGTTTCCCGCAACACATCTGGGATAGCTTGTATTCGGATCTTTTCCCAGTATCTTCTTCAAGGTGATTAGGAAGTTCCATGGACTTGCAAAATCGTATTCGTATGCGCAGATTGGATTCGATGGCGAAAAATAATTGGCAATTGGTGTGTGCTTCTCTGGTTTAATGGATTTGCTCATCCAATCATCCGGTATACCAATGTGCACGCAGCGACTATTTGCTGGATTTACCATATTGAACTTGTGCAAGTGAGAGTCTGACCAGCCCATTGAATCTTGAATAGCCACGTGCAGATCGTAGAAGCTGTAAGTGGCTGGCACCTCGATCGTTCGCCATATTGGAACTTTATGTCCGTGGTTCAATTTGATTTCGAAAGAGTAAATCTTTGTTGCATTCGCCGTATTTGTAGAAGTCGAAACTTCAACAGTTGACGCTGTTTGAGTTGACTTTGAAAGCTTATCCATAATCGATAATCTTCGGATTTTAAGAATATTTTGAAATTGTCAGTTAATGACACTGTGGTGTTCTCGTGTTCTTCGTAACCCGCTTAATGAATGACAGTTTGTTATGTAGAACCAATGCTACGTTGTTAAATGTTGAATCGTTGTGTATGTAGGGCTGTGCTATTTTAGTGTTGAATTGTGAAATATGGAGACGAATATTTCGAATTCTTTTACTTTCCATTGATACACCTTTAGGAGAGTTTCTGAAGATCACTTTGATCACCCGCAATGTTGTTCGATGTCGGAATTTCTAAAATGTTTCACTTTTGCTAAAAATATTTATTTCTACTGGGATCAATAGTTTTGCTCAGCCCTGTGAAATCACGTGCTTTGGATTATTTATTTACATACATTTGACATTGACAGACTCTGAATAATCGTCTTGTGTTTTTGTGATTGGAATTATTGTACGTCGAATTCGAGATTTTTGCAGAGAGAAAAAAGGAATGAATGCTGTTGTAGCACTATGCCACTTCTGCGAAAGCCATGGTCCTAGTTCAGTTTTCTGTACGCAAACGCTACGAGACTCCAAGATCGATGAGCAATTATTCAATTTCGATGGAAATAAAGTGTGTTCTGCGTGCAACTCAATTGGACTATCCCTCGGTATGCTAAGTCGTGACGAAGAGAGCAATGCAAATTTCTTGAGCACACAGACACCAGTAATAACCGAAGTAGTATCACTAGTAAAGCAAGCAGCTGTAAGGAGTCTTAGCTGTGAAGTACGTACATGATGTTACGGCCGTTATTTAGCTAATCTACAGCATAAACTAATACAACAAATTTGATCGTTCCACAGGTCAGTTCGAACAAAGACGGTGGTTTCGTTTTCTTTGGCGACTCGGCGCGAGGACATGTACTTAGCCACACATTTCAAATACGGGATTCTCAAGCCCGTGGTTTCTACAAGCTGTTTGCCATCGTGATAGTCATGAAGGACAAGATGTTCCTATTGAATATTCAACCGTTTCTATCCGAAAATCTGACGAAAATATCGACAATCCTGAAAAACTACGCATTGGATACATATAAAGCGGAGCAGTCGAAATGTTCCGAAAGAGCGCAGCGATTAACTTCCGGACAACCGAATACTCAGGCACCACGATCCTTAGCCGAATTAACTGGTGAAACGAATATATACGCAGAGCTACACACTCACTTCACGTGGATACTATGGGCAGGTGCACGGTGTTTGTCTGAGTCATTAACATTAGGAAGTCCAACAGTGCCGCCGTTCATTGGTCGAGACACCGAGGAAGGATTTTCACTGGTTCAAATGGACAAGGAAGGATGGCTGCTCAATAAATATGGCTTGGATAATGATGACGATGAATTTTACTCGCTACGAAAATGTAAAGAAATTCTCAGATCTGACTTTGTGGCAGTATGCTATTGCGTGATTGTTGGCCTACAGGTAAAAGTAACACACTACCATGATTCCATTCACACAAACGAAATGCTTTGTAGGTGATACTACGAGGACCGTCGTCGAAGACAATCATTTTAATGAAATCATTACGAAAGTTATTACCGGAATCGATGCACACATTGATTCGAAGTGATAGTCAACGGTACGTGCCTCCCACCGAATGCAAATTATTGTCAGTTGTACCTGAAGTAGCTGTGCCCCAACCGTGCAGTACGATTTTTCGTGTTGATTTCATTAGCAATGACGATTTAGTAAGTGTCAAGTGGACTGGAGAAATGCCTACGAAATGTAAGTTAAGTTTGTGTCTACAATTAGCTATCGGAAGGAAAAATGTTTCTTTTTCTTTGTTTTAGATCCAGATCTGTTAACGAAAGTTATTAAAGCGGTGGACGAGAAATTATTTACCGATTTTGTTTTATACAAACATCTCAAAGTGCTTGTCGAGGAGTGGAAAAAGTAATTTTTTTACATTTTTCTTTTAAAACAAATTAAGGCGCGGAGAAGTGTGAGAAAATTCGCATCCGTTCCTAAAGTGTCTGATGTCTTAGCTTACCGGAATTCACAGGAAAGATAAAATTCTTGTCGCTTGATACCTTGTGGGTATCAGTATCAATTTTGCTCCAGCGTTTAACTTTTCTCTTACAGAGGACGTATACCAAGCATAATATTCTAATATTTTACCTGATCTAAGTATTTTCAGCAGAAAAATGACAAAGATTTTGATTCATTGGTCTTAACATTAGATTCTGCTGTTACATAAGCTTACATTTGGTATCGCTTATCTCTGATAAAATATCGCATAATCGACTCGTGCTACTCTTCCACCAACATGCCTTTGCTTAATAAGCCTCACTGTTGCATATTCTTTAACTAATTCAATGTGGCATTAATTCTTTACCATGTAACAAAACTGCAGGTGCTGAGAGAAATGAAATTGTCAGCTGCATCTTTACCTTACATTATTTCGAGCTAATGAAATTCTTGTCCCGTAATGTTCAACCTGTTGAGCTTGTAGACACACATTATCCTAGGCAAGGATTCCTAGCTATCTCTGACAATTTTAACCTACATATATCAGTTCTACAACTTATTTCGCTGTTTGTAAGTACTTCGGCCTTTGCCATCCACCTGTTATAGACACCGATGACGACATTAATTTAGGAAGTGCTCCAGCTTATGTCCACTTTATGGCAAAATATATGCTTAAACAAATGATAAGAATTCGAAAGATTACCTCGTTGCAGCACAAATTTTTTACTATCTAACTCAACAGTTGAGAAAAGAAAACGTTTGTTGTCATTCGCTGCAGTTGGACCACGTGCGAGTTACCATTTTCGTGTTATTACTATGGATGTCTTGTCTATGATCAAGTGTGTAATACTAACCGTTTTTTTCTCATTCTTTTTCAGCAAAATTCTATGTACCAAAAAGGTGACGTCGAGCCAAGATTTGGCCAAACTGAAGAAAATTCTTGGAATTCAGCAACACGATCAAATGCTCGTAAATTATTGGAGCAACTGGCTGTAGCAATGTAATACTTGTATATGTGTAATTCTCGAAAATAAAGTCCGATTTGTCAAGTTCCAATTGTTGATTTATATTTCCGTAAGAACATAAATTTCACAAAAATTGTTTACTTCTTGTAACCACAGCTACGTCTGCGACCTCTAGCCCGTTCAAATTTACGTCCCTTGGAGCGTACATATGGTCTGGTGTGTGAATGTGGCACACCAGGTGCTTTGCCGAAGTGCTTATTAGCTGTACGGGCCGTACGTTTACCTTGGATCAATAGAGTTCCCTTGCCAGTTGGTGAACGCGTTGCCAATTGATCGAAAGTCAAAATTTCACCGCCATGGGACAAAATGTTGGCACGAGCCTTTTCGGTAACACGTAGTGCGCATACCTTCAACTTTGGTACGTCCAACAAACGTGCATCGTCCGTAATGGTGCCGACAACAACAGCGATTGTTTCTGGAGAACCACGATCCTTCATGAAACGAGCAACTCGTTGTAGCGAGATTGGCGGACGATTGATCCGGCTCATAAACAAACGTTTAAGCACAATTTTGTTAAACTTTTTGTATGTACGTCTGTACAAGAAGCGGTAGAGCTGAAAACGAATGGGAAAGCAATTTGATTATGACATCATAACCTCAATTTGATTAAATTTAAAAACACAGGGTAATCGGGGCTAACACTAGAGTAAATCACATAGGTCCCCCGTTTAATACCCAACTTATATTCGCTTTTAAGACACAAATTCACTGTGATGCACTTCGTGTAATATAATCATTGATACATACCTTCACCAAGAGTCGCAAATAAACATCTTGAGATTTGGGCTCTGTACGACGTACTTTCCGATCGTATTTATGACAAATGTCAATACCCTGGAAAGAAAATCAGGAATTAGTTGCATGCCTTGGGGTTTGACGATCACTTTTATGTAAAAAATTGATTTATTTGTCCAGCCATTTGTTGGATGATTTCAAATTAATTTGGAGAAAAATTTCCGACTCACCATTTTGCTGAAAGCGGAAAATCAAAAGAGACAGTGTTACCACAACACAATATTATTTTGACAAGTCAAGTGAGTGAAGTTGGATTAGATTAGCAAAATTTCGACAGATGTCAAAATTAAATGTTCGAAGTGTCAGGTAGTGCGACGAGAGTTCAAAAATTTGAATGGATTGAATGCAAATTATGAAAGAAAAGTTGGAATTATCTTGTAGGGCTTTAGAATCATCTGTTGACCAAACTCGTTTTATTAGTCAACCATTTCTTAGGATGATTTTAAGTTAATTTGGAAAGATATATCACACTTACCATTTTGTTGAACGCGGAGACAGTGATACCAAAGTTCTAAAAGAACAACTTAAAACTATTTTGACATTTCAATGAACTGAAGTTGTAGTTTTATAAGTCATCTGCGTCAGCTGTCAAAATATTCGAAGTGTCATATCAATTAGAGTTTTGGATATTTCGTTTTGTTTTTATTTTCTATCTAAATTTAATGGGCTAAATATCAAATTATGGAACAAAAGTTATTTTACTTGGAATTGTCTAGCGAACCAATTCGTTTTGATGCAGTTAGTCAGTTAACAAATGTATTCTTCGATGACTCCAACCGACAAGTAAGTTTAGTCTGTTGCAGACAATTTTTTCCAAAAACATTTTCTGATAGGATGACTGATTGAGTTCAGTAGTATTTTATGGACAAATAATTTATTTCTCATCTATGACCTTTACTAATATAAATTGTGTTTTTACCAAATCCACAGGTGTTTGCTGTACGATCAGGCGGAGCTACGGGGTGTTGTGTTAAGGGACCTGGTGAAACAGACCTCATATCGTTTTGCATGGAAGACAAAGGACCCATTCGTTCGATTAAGTTTTCACCGAACAACAAAATCCTTGCCATACAGCGTACTGACACTAGTGTTGACTTTGTAAATTTCTTGAACAATCAACCGCAAATGAATGATATGGTAGTGTACAAAGGGAAAAACGTCACCATTCATGGATTCGTTTGGGTACACGAAAAGGAAGTGGCTGTGATATCGAACGGTAGTGTAGAAATGGTGGTCTTGAACATGGAAAAGAAGCAAGCGAAATGCTTGAAGTCAATCTCTATGACCATTAACTGGTTCATGTGGTATGCACCAGGCAATTTGGCTTTACTAGCTACTAATAATGGATCAGTATTAATGCCAGTGCTGTTGAAACAAGGGACGATAACAAAATTACCGAAACTAGAACCGCAGAGTGAACGCGGACTACCTGAAAGAGATGTTACATTGGCCCAAATATACGGAACGTTTGCAATTTTGATTTTGCGTCCAACCGAAACGCGAACACTGTCTGTGGTTATATATTTATTGAATGGACCTGGTCTATCACCGAAAAAGTCCCACGTCTTATGTTTAGGACATAGTGGACGGTTCGCTATAAATATTGTTGACGACTTAGTGAGTATGACATGACATGCATGTGTGCATGCATTCCCCGAATATCGAAGCTAACAAATTTTTCTCGGTTTTTTCAGGTCGTTGTACATCACCAGGCAACTGGAACTTCAATGCTGTTTGACATAGCACTGAGTGGCGAAACAGATAGTAGTGGAGTTGTTCATCATACGCCAATGACTCCAGGAAGGCCTATAAAACCATTTTCGTTAAAAATGCCAAGCCTTTCGTTTGACGGCGAAACAAAAAAGTGTGAACTTTGTAAGCACAACACCCATTCTCATTTTCCTTTCACTCTTTATTTTTTTTTTTTTAGATTCGCCGAACTGGGTGATTTTTCAACCAAATATCGTTATCGATGCGAAACTTGGTTGCATGTGGTACGTCAACCTAAATTTAAATGTATTGAGTGAAGTAATGACGGATCGATTACGTTTGGTCGAATTATTACTGCAGCGTACACATGGAAAGCCGGTACTGATGTCGATTTTGATTGAATTAATGGGACCTCAATATAACAACGCATCGTTACCAGTAATTGAAAATATTTTCGACAAACTGAATGTCGTCTATAAGTAAGAAAATGATCGCTGAGCATGTGTACGAACTATGGAGTTTTCTAAACATTTATTTCATCTGACAGAGGTCATGTCAACGCCGAACTCCAAAATCAGATAGCCCAACCATCATTTGCCAAACAACAATCCGTCAAAAGTGTCGTTCCTCCGAGAGTGTTAATCGATCAGAATGATCTACATGCCGTGTTTGCGACAATATCCGACACGGCTTATTGCAACAAACTTCTGATGACCTACATTCACTCGTTGGCGAAGCATAAGATCGCTGCTCAACAAGATTTAAGTAAAATGATTATCGTGGACTTGGTGCGTCACAAAAAGTTCGATACGCTGCGAAAATTAATAGCACTGTCGCTGTTACATGAGTCAAAGCCGTTGGCTTGTTTTCTGTTATCATTATCCAGTGCTGATGATTCTATAACGCAAATGGCTTTAGATATGTTACACAAATTAAAGGCCAATGGGGTGAGTAACGTTCCATCAACGATGTAATTGTGTTAATTGTGAGATACTAATCGGTAATGTGACGCTTCAGATTATCGTTGAGGTGCTGTTGGGTCAGGGTAAAATCATTGACGCACTACGCTTAGCAAAATCGTTACCGGGAGGCGAGGCAACGTTATCGGCTCGTAAATATCTAGAGGCGGCGATCAAAGGTGATCCGTTGGTGTTTTATTCCGTCTATTCATTTTTCCAACAGAGAAACGTTCGTTTGCGTGGTTCACAGGATTTCCTAAAAAGTTCGTTTAATCTGCTGATTTATTAAGTATTTCCCGGCTGACTTTAGTTCTGTTTTCTTTTCAGATGAACTGTGCAACGAGTATATAGAGCATTATCAGAATACGTTTTGCAAATAAAATTATTCTATTTCTTAAATTGAGTGTTTCTGTCCGAAGACCGGTTAAATGTAATCGAGGAACACTTTGAAACTAGTAACTGGACAGTTGTGACAAGAGTGAGTGACAAGGTGAGTCAATGTTTAATCGTTGTGGAAAAGAGAGGAAGTCGCTATCGTCGACGATATCTTAGAGCTCTTGATACCCAGATTACAAAAAGTTCGGGTGCCAGGCTGAAATCCTGTCAGTTTTCAAGAAAAGACAGGGGAAGGGGAAGTTTGGAGTGCAGTGCTTCAGTTTTTGACCATTTTGGTCCACTTCAAACCAAAATATTTAAGTGTTTAAAAATATTTTCTCACTTTGACAGCATTTTTTGCCCACCCTGCGAAATCTTCAAATCTGAAAAATATTCCTAGATGTAGCAAATTCAATTCTCTGTCAATTGCATTATTAATATTTCCTCTTATTTGGTTTGAAGTGGACCAAGACGGTCAAAAACTGAAGCACTGCACTCCAAACTTCCCCCTTCTTTTCTCGAAAACTGACAGGATTTCAGCCTGGCAGGCCTGGCACCCGAACTTTTCGTAATCTGGGTATCAAGTGCTTTCCAAATCACCCAAGACATCCCCTGCACCTTTCATGGACACAGGATGTTCCATGGCTACTGCATTACTTTCGAATGGCGACAAAAAAAAATGAAAAAGTTCTTTTATGGGACCTTTTCAGAGAAGTTACTACTTTTTCCGCTACGCTTGGTGAAATTTGGACACTTTTGTACCTTTCTGGCAGCTTTATTTTAAACAAACTTGTTGCTAATATTGTAGCCTGAAGACTAAGCTTTACAACGATACCAAACATGCCATACTTAATGCGCATCAAGTACTGTTGATAATTAGTTTTTCAATCGAAGTCACTCTACTCGAAAATCTGGAGCCCTCGAAAACGAAATTACTAAACTTCAGATCGCGGTTGAGATGCTTAGAAAATTTGATCAAAAGTAGACGACCCCTACTACATGAACAGTCCGTATGAAAGGATATTTTAGGAGAGTCCATCTCGTCAACCAATTCGATAAATGTTACTATTGCTAAGCATTCGTTATCGACAGGAACGGCAGAAATAAGACATGAACTAGTCTATCCTATCCTATCCCTTCTGTGGTCTCATAAAGCCAGGCGTCACTTTTAAGCGAAAATATTGGCCAAGTTTCAATAAGGCATTTTGCAGACGGCTATGTCGTCAGTTATCAACATGTCATGAATATAATTGTTAAGCTATGACATAACGGATAAGAAGATGTTGTATTTATCCTGATGAAAATACTTGCGTCTGTAAATGATTAAATGCAGAATTAATTTCAATTTCAGTTTATTCGAAGGAAACGTTTTCTTCTAATACAAATAACTGTTCGTAAATTTTTATGTCGCAAAAATATTTTTTAACTGATTCGACCATTTGGTTTAACAAAAAAAAAGTTTTTCATGAGAAAATGAGATTACAAATGCTTTATTTGCTCAAATAGCAAATTTTCTTACCCTGCACAACCTCTGGAATAACCAATTTCATGTTGAAATCTTTAATCAAATCTCGTATATAGGCCTTCTCGTCATTGTTCAAATGGCTGGGTATATGCTTTCTGGATTCGTTCGGATTCTTGTTGAAATCCGTGACCAAACGTTGGACAGTCTCTTTGAATTCCTCGGTAACCCCATAAGAAGCCTGTGCTGGCACGACAGGTTCATCATTTCCGAACGCCTTCCGCCACAAATTCAATTCTGCGTTCTTGTAGGTATTATGTTTCTCATTGAGAATTTTCAACTGATTAACAATGTCGTTATCGCTCGGCTTCAGTTGGTTGGCTCTTTTCAATGAGCTCTTAGCCCGTTCATATTCGCACAAAGAAATCAATGCCTTACCGTGTTGAAAAAGAGCCTTTACATTCGTCTTCGTATCGCTAATACGACTGAGATCGTTAAAAATTAGGCAAGCCTTTCTTGGATTATCCATCTTATTGTATGCAGTCATTGCATTCACGTGTAACTTAATGAGATGTTCTTGACACTCTTTCTCTTCTTCTTCGTTGGCCAATCGACAAAAACTCAAACTTTTGATGGCTTTATGGAAAGCTGACGCTGCCTTTACATAAGCACCTCGTTGAAAATAATCGATTCCACTAGCCTTAACGTCCATGACGTGGCTAATCATTACGCTGTATTTCTTTCGGTCTTCGTTGTTAACAATCTTTTCGGTTGCGTCTTCATCGCCGATATGGATGAATTTAATCAATCGAATCACGAATAGAGCGTCTGCTTCCTTCTCAACACGTGGCTCGCATCCATGCTTACCATATAGCAGTTGATATGGAATTATAAATTGAGATTCTTCTTCTCGTTTCATTGAAGCAACAGCTTCCAAAAATCCGGGTAAAATTGATTTGTCATCAGTTTCGAAAGTAAAAGGTACACCCCGCATGCTGGTTGAGTCGAAAGGAATAGTCTTTCGTTCACCATATGCATTGTAGTCCACCGTCACTCGACATCTTCCGCTTATTTCCACTTTATCAACTGGTGGCTTGACAATTCTCTTGTAAATCGTGTACGTAGTGCCGTCGAGCATATCAGTTAATTTCAATTCCGTCATTAACGGTATGAGTTCCGCAAACGGCTGGTCCCACGGCGACAGAACTTCGTTCTGTTCGAATGGAATTCCCTCTTCACCAGTCATTAGTTCGGGGAAAAGCTCGTCATCTTCGTTACATTCCTGCAAATTTGACTGTAACGTGAATCTTGCACCTTTGTTGAGTAGGTCTCTGAAAAGTCAAAAAAGATTGCTGTAGAAGACTTTGAGATTTTCGAAGTATAAATTAAGTTTTTCAACAGTTAGCATTTGGTATCGGCCTCATAGATGAACACAAGCTTTATGAAAAAGACTAAAATTTTGAATTGAAGAGGGCAGATTCCCTTTGTTCATTATGAATTTTGCAAAAACTCTCTATTTTTCGAACTTGCGAACCTACCTTACTTTATTATTGTGTGGCAGTTGGTACAGTCTATAGTTACATAACATAAACATTGTCCTTGCGTAACACAACTCTAAAAATTAAAAATAGGATATTGTTGGTGTTCGTAGCGTCAACGATGGTGCACAAACATCTATTTTGTTAGGTTGGAACCGGATCAGATAATATGATAAAGAATGTACAGTAGCTAAATAGGGTGAAATATCCATTTACTTATTGGAGTCGCAGGGCTCAAAGAAGAAAGAAAGAAGATTATATGTTACGTGGGGCTGTCCATAATTGACGTCCATATTTTGAGACTCCTAAATTAAGGGGAGCTATCAAAAGAGTACGGACATCATTTAAGGATACCCTCTGGAAAAAAAGCTTCGGAATATAATCATTTCATAATTAAAGATGGTAAACTGAACGGACTTTATTCAACTGACCAAAGTCGTCCCATTCAACCACCACCATATTCTTGTGCAATATCAAAATTTAAACAAATTACAACCCCAGAGGTCCGCTTATAATGTAAATCACAAAATCGAATGTAAATATATATAAACTTACCCGAAATTCAGCGGATTCTCCAACTCCAAATCGTTAGCGTTATAGTAGTCGTCGACCGGCATTATGCTTATTTTATTTGCAGTATCTGGATCAACTCGTGGTTTATATATGATTGCAATAGCATTGATAAGCACAAATGACTCTTTCTTTTTATTTGTGTAGTTATGTTTGTTGTGGGCCTTTGTTTTACACTGATCACCGTAATGTTGGTAATATTGAAACTTCTTGTCATTTCGATGAAAGTTATTGATTAGAGCGGTTTTTATTTAAAATGTAATGTAACCGACCGACGCACTTCATGCAAAAGTTCTTCAAGTGTCAGCTGCCAGATAGAGTACTATTTTGTATGAAAAAATTTGGCAGTCTTTTAGAGTGTTAAAATTTGTTTGATACACACTGTGTTTTGCACAGTCCAGCTTACAGTACTCTATTTAGAATATCATTCATGCATGAAGTGCGTTGAATTAACGATTTTCTCTTGAACCAAGATTAGTCTTTTACTTGTAAGAAAGAGTTCAATCCCTGGGCAGTCCGGTGAGAACGTCAAATAATATCAAACACGTACTCATATTCAGGTGCGTATCAGTGGATATCAATGTCCAGTTTTTCAATAAAAGAAAAACAGCACTCATGCAATGTTTCTGATCTGCTAAATGGACTGTTAACTTAAATTGGAATTGGAATTGGAGTCAGGAATTTGGGGAATTACTTGAAGAGTGTTTACGACACGACCGTTCCAAAGCAAATGGGAAAGTTTCGAAATAACCAGAAAATTGACATTAATACAAAATTCGTTGGTTGAATCTTTGGCTAATTAATCCGAAGATGCAGGTGAGTGGTTTAGCTATTCTGCAACCACACAAATGTGTGTGTGGAACAAAAGTAGACCAATTTGTGAGACATAGTCTGTCATGTAGTATAGATGCAGGTACCAAACCGAGATATGAATCATTTAACAATATAATGCAACGTGCGCTTAAATCGGCCATGCACACGTGATCCACGTGGTTGTTCTGCACCCGATGACAAGAAACCTGATGGTCTCAGTCTTGTTTCTTGGACAAGGGGCAAATCGCTGCTAAACCCGGCTACACCTATTCAGACAAAATTCTGAATTGAATTCTGTGGGGACTAACTAAACTCCTTTACGTTACATTTCATAAAAGGATGAAGTCCCTAGGAATGAAATAAGCGCATTTACGTTCTATTTCGTAAAAGGCTGAATTCCCTAGAAACCACCAAAATGCCTTTACGGCCTCAATCTCAACGCAACAAAATCTTGAGTGGTGCTAAGATATTCCACATCACTTTAAAAAAAAGTATGGTGTAGGTGGTGGAACTCGCGTCAACTTCTTCGTCAACCAAGAGGAAGATGTGCCTGCGACATGTACCACATTTCTATCGGTATTTTATTATTTTTTATTGGTAAAATTACATTTTTCTATCGGACGAATAAAATATCCCGATTCTTTTTTGTGCCGATGTCATCCGAAACGACTGAAGTTTTCGGAAAAATTGGACATAAATTATTGAAACAAATCGGTAGCAAAATCACAGAAGTAACGAAAGAGGAAGGAGCTACCTTTTTTAACGGCTAGGAAACGCAGTTGAACGATGATGCATAAATCTTGGGTACGCTTCCACCGTCTAAAAATTTAAACGAAATATTTTACCTGTAAAAATGTCAATTCTGCGAAAAATTTAAAATAAATTCAATGTTTGTCGCTTAGTTTGTTTTTTTATTAATAACCGGCGACCAACCTTTAATCCATTTTTGCATGAATCTTACAACCAGCAACTATTTTAAGGTCGTTCCCTTCCTTTACCATAAATGTCGTATCAGACATGATACCTTTGTATGGCATTGTTGGTGGAAGACTTTCCGGATCAATTACAACGTCTTTCAAAAAATATAAATTCTGTGGGAAGCAAACTGATTTCAGTTTAACGACGAAAAATTTAACCATCGATCGTGTTTTACCTTCGTAATCGGACATCTTTTCGGAAATATACCAGTTTTAGTCAGTAGTTTGTAGAAAACCTGTGTAATTGGTTCGTATTTTGGATTTCTGTAGAATTCACATGAGTCGATTGTTCTATTGATAAGTTCCAAATCGTAGATTCGCTTTGTTGTATCGACTGTAATTAACACTTTTGAATAAAAATCTGGAATGTCTTGTTTCACGTTGAAGAACACAGAAATTGAACCACTGCTTGAAATCGATGAATTTGTCTCTATGTAATCGACCATACTGTATGCGGACACATTTGTAAATTTAAATGTGAATGGACGCTAAAATCCAGATTCACTCATTAGCATGTTAGCAAAGATCCAAAGAAGTAGAGATGAGTCAGCCGCGCTTGCACACATGCATTTGTAAAATTAGCGGACAGAAGGGTGTTCTTATACTTAAAATTTATTAAATTATGCAATTTCGGTTTTACAACGGTTTCGAGCATGTCCAATTGCGCCTTTCAATTTTTTAATAAAATTCCTATATTTCCGACTACGGACATGGGCTTTAGAAGCATTGAGCCGGAATGTAAAGAAAGGGCAATTAAAATAATGGTAATACAAATTGTGTAGTCGTTCAGCACCATATGGGCATCAAAATTAAGTATACCCACCCCACTCATCTCTACTACAAAGTTTATTTTGTTACAATATTACCCAACACTCTGAAACTGAAATAATCACAAGATTATAGAGAAAAATTTGTAAAAATAGTTTAATGTACATGCTGACTGCTGACGATTTACTGAATCGACATTATTCTTTTTGAATACAATTTCAAATAATTGAAATTGGAATGATTATCTTCACCATTATTTTTCTGATACTGAAACACGGATAAAAATGAATAATTAGATAATCAGACAAAAAGCAACAATTTTGCGACTATAGCAGTTGCAACAATTATCCCATGCTCTTTTATCCGATCACATCAAGCAATGACTAAACGTTACCACACTCATGTATAAACATAAACGTTGAAAGCTTATCGCCAGCAAATTTTATACAAAAAGTTCCGTACTAATAATTATGTGGAATGCAATATCTCGTAAATCGAAATGAATGCTTTACAATAACGCAGTAACGCTGTTATTTATGGAACAAGAATCGTATGAAGGTATATTATCGCATTATCGCGGCCAGATTTTTAATCAACAATAAATCATAAATAAACAGGGACTCGTGTGAATTGCGGCCCTCGCTCCGCTCTGCCCGCAAACTTCCCACTCGTATAAGTTGTCTATTATTCAGTTTCATAGTCTTATTGTTAAGAGGCATAATTGTTCCTCCTAAGACACACTCCAACATGATTCTTCTTAACAATTGATACTTGCTCCATCCAACGATCACAACTCAAAACAACTAGGAAATTCGGAAAAGCGCAATAATTTAAATTTGAACACACAAATTTTTGACTTAAATATGTAGATTTTCTGTTACTTATTTGCTGAAATCAACTTCTACAATGTATGCACAGAAGAAACAACAGAAGTAAACGATGCGAATGTGGAACGATTAGAACACTATTTCACTTTGGTACAATATAAAATTGTACGGTAGACGTTCTTCCCTTACACTTATGTACAAAAAGGAAGCCCCTGATACTTACTACATTCACAAAACCTTTAATCATGAATAAAATAGCACGACTCGTGCGAATTACGGCCCTCGCTTCGCTCTGGCCGCATTCACACTCATAAGAGTTTTAAAGTTTTCTGTTTGATTGTTTTTTAGTGTCATTCCTTACGTTTGAATAACGATTCAGAAAATGGTTTTTCATAAAAATTTTCATAAAATATTTCATGTCATGGCGTGAAATGACTATCCCTGACTATAACCAACTATCACCGTGATAGCTGACTTTCACGTGACTATCCCTGACTATAGGCAATTATCACGGTGACTATCACCGTGATAGCTGACTATTACAGTGATAGCTGACTATTACAGTGATAGCTGACTATTACAGTGATAGCTGACTATCACCGTGATAGATGGATATAACTAACAGACAAAATCAATTTCCATCAAAGTAATCTTTTTCAACTGATTGAATTTCCAAAAGTGGAAAATACTGTTTTTCTGGAATAACTTCCAGATCCTTAATCCCACATAGCCCATCTTCGAACTTAACCTCAGGAATTCAATTCTGCGTCGATTAAAAAAAAGAACAACCAACGGGAGAACTAAGGAACCTATATATACATATGCGAACATTTTAACTTTTCCATATTAAACCGAATCAAAAAAAAAAAAAATCTTCAATACGAGTTCAACGAGCTATAGATCATTGAAAATAGTTATCTACATCCGGAGAAAACACTACTTGAAATGGAGCATCTTCACACATTTTCAGGTACTTATTAGGGCGTAGTGGTTTTTACAAAATGTGTTAGTTCTTTTAAGGTTCAGCCGGAAATCCACTCAGCTGGTCCATCTGATCATTTTATGGAAGAAAAAAAAAATTCAAACTTTAATTTTGTGCTGCCGCCAGATCGATTTTCGAAAATTTCGTCGTTTTCGGTCCACGTCACATATATCGATTTTTTACGGTGGGCTCAGTGTACATAAAAAGTTGAGTCAACATGGTAATCTAATCTCCAGGCTTCACAGATTATTTTATAAAAAAGATCAAGTCTAAAAAAATATTTTTTGAGTTCATGACTGATTGTCAAAGTTTTTCGATGGTGATTTTGACACTTTAATCTCGCCACAAAATTTGATGAAAATGTGCAAAAATGTAAATTAAACTTTAAATATACTAAATGGACCGCGTTGAGTCAAATACAACATCTGATTTGATTTGGGACACCTAAATTTGATATTTACCTGACAAAAATTTGTGTTTTTGGTACATGGAATATTGGTGGCGAAAGTCGAATTACCTCAAATCAATAATTTTTTAGCTTATAATGTATTCCCAGGTTCTGACAATGCGAAACCTTCAATTTTAAGCGTTTTCTAAGCTAATTTACGTACTGTTGACAAGTTCTAGAGCAAGTTCTAGAGCAAGTAGCTACGTCTCGTTACATTTTCAAATTTTAATGTATTTAATTCCTCATATGACAATAATCATCTGCCACTTGTGACGCAATTTTTTTTTTTGGATAAAGCAGCGTTTAAAATCATAATCTTTTAAAAAGACTTTTAACATAAGGACTACAATTTGGTGGTATTCGCCGTGGAGATATGATGAACTTGGACAATTTCAATTTCTAAAGAAATCCTTGTTTTTAATTTTATTTTCAATAAACTGTGATAACATAAATCCTCATTATTTTGTGATGTGTATTAAACTTCATTAGTCACTACCGTAACATTTAAATTGTACAATAACTTTAACTTGTGCATTTAGGAATTGACGATTCATTTCGTTTTACCTCATTTACTGTCGAATTTTCGAATTCATCTTGAAACCACCAATTGTATCGAAAGTATCTCCATTCTTCACCATAAAATTGACGAGAAAACTAGCTCCTTTGTATGGCATTAAGGGTGGAAAATTGTTTGGATCGATAAAAACATCTCTGACAAAATACAATTTCTAAAGAAAATTAATTTTTAAAATAACGAATGCGACTGATAAAATAATAATCAACCTTTGTAAGCGGACAACTCTTCGGGAATGAACCATTTTTAGTCAATGCCCTGTAAAAGACCTGTACAATTGATTCATACTTTGGATTTTTTAGGAATTCGCAACCATCGACTGTTTTATTGAACAGTACTAAATCGTGGTTTCCGTTTTTTGGGTTTAATGTGACGGTTCCCTTTGCATAGAAAGTTGGCAGGTGCTTAATCATGTTTATATAAATTGTTACTGAACTGTTGTTCGAAATTGATGAATTTGTCTCCATGAAATCTACGAAACTGTATGTATGAACATCTGATATTTCAATTTTGAATGGTCGCTACAAAAGATTTTTAATGACATGATCAGTTCAATATTTTTGATTTTTTTTAAACATTACCCAGCACTCTGCTCCTAAAATTACAAAACTTAAAATACAAATTTGAAATAAATTTTGTTTTGCAAACATGATAACTGCTATTGTTAGACTGACTAGGCTTGAGAATGCTTTCGATTTATATAGAAACACTACAAAATCATTAACATCCACATTTAGCTGCTAATTGCACACATGATTGTCTGTCGAATTCGATTTTTTTTTTAAATCATTGGATGTTAATCTCTGATTGAAAAAATAATGATATACCTCGTTAGCTCTCCGTAAACAAATTTGAGCATAGCACTGCTTCTAGCATTAATACTCGAATGTCAGACGCCAAGGTACCTCCAAATTTTGATACATGGATGCGTGTGAACTTGTATGTGTTGTAACTCACACCAAGAGAGCTTGACTACTATCTTAATGAAAGAAATAAAAAGTCTATTCTGATACCATCAACTTCCAAATATGTTCTAAGTCAATGCTAGTAGTGTTACGATTTCGCATACAAAAAAAATGTTAGTGTTTCACAGACAGCAAATGTAACATTATGTTTATCAAACACTAAGGTTACTTTGAACATATGAAGTAATAGATTTAATGGAGATGTGCTGGAAATGCTGTTTTGTACATATAAAAAATCATACATATGACGTGTGTTTGTGAATTGTTGTCTATTCTTCCACCATACAATATTCATAATTTCTCGATAATTTGGTTACTCTTACATTTGTAATTACGTCATTAGTGTACAGCAGAGTAAAATAAACCAGGCAGCAGCGGCTCGTTTAAAAAAAGTCAAATAATAATTTGAGACTACTAGAAAATTCAGGTCCCTCTAGTCAAATGAACTCTTGCCTGATTTATTTTAATCTGTTGTGCATTAATCAAAATACTTGCAAAATGTTGTCATGTTAATATTACGCCGATGATGGTTTTTACATAATGCGATGGCAGATGATATGGGAAAAAACAAAGCGCGAAGCATAATTTTAAATGAAAAAAAAAAGATCGCTAATACATATTAATCACTCTAGTGAGCCTAAAAGTCGTGCCAGATTACTGGCGTCATCAGCCAAAGAATCTTCAAAGTGGCTGCAAGGGATCCCATCGAACCAGTTAGTTCTATTATTGGATAACAACAGTGCGAGAATTGCTGTTGGACTGAGATTAGGTTGTCAATTGTGTGAAGAACAAAATTATGTATGTAGTTGTTTGGTTAAGAAGGAGGTTGTTTTCGATAAAGTTTTTTTTTTGGTAACTTAATTGTATCTTCCGTGCTTTAAAATGATTTTTTTTTTCAACATAAAGTAGTAGGAATTGTTTTGCTTCCGAAATTTCAGTTGTTAGATTTATTTTGTATTTGTTCTATATTAAAAAAATAAAAAAACCTGAAAAAAAAATAGCGGAGTAATAATAATGGAAAAAATTCTTGCTCATGCATTCTCATGAGTGGGCTTCCCTAATATCATTCAACCCCCAGGTATTTCTAGAGACACGACGGTAAAAGGCCTGATGTAATGACTTTGATTCCATGTAGTCCATTGGAGGTGACTCTTGTGGTGCCACCATCTTATATTAAGGATTAGGTAAGGATCGCAAGGAAATGCATAAATAGAAAATCACATTTAAGCTCAATTGATATAAAATCTTATACATGATACATTTTACCAAGTAACAACTGAAATTAAAAGCAGTCTCCACATATCTATTACACATTTTAGATTTAATATTAAAGGTTTTTTTTTAATCGTTTTACGGTAGAGAACGCTAATGAACGAGGGGAAGATAGCCCATAAGCAAACTATGCAGGACAGTATATCCAATCCAAAAATTGAAATATGGAACTATGTCCCCTTGCAATCAATATTGTTTCGACCAATCAGAAATGTTTAGGGGCAAAAATGTTTTGAGAGAGTGTTAGTGGAAAGGAAACAATAACAATGACAATACGCATGTACATATAAATACACGGAAAACTCATATATGCACCCCAGACGAAGAAATCGGGAACAGCTTCACGATTATAGAACATTAGTTGTGTGCTGCATATTGATCTGAGGATCATACAATGCCCGCCTAATGAATATTGTTGTTGTGTGCTGGATATTATTTTTCAGCGTGCAGGTCTTAGCTGTATGCCTGTTTTATAATATAAAATGACGCCATTTTTTTCAATTCAATAAACAACCTAATTTATCGTTTAATAGAAGAAATTGATTTAATTAACTTTAACAATTTTATTTCCGTTAGCAAAAAAAAAACAAAAAAACTTTTTCAAAAAATTATTTTTTTTTATTTTCAATTTTATTATTATTATTTGTTATTAGCCGTAGATTTATATTTAAATTCATCATATTAAATTGCTAACAGATTTTTTTTTTGCTTACGTTTTTTCCGGTCACCCACCCAAGTACGGACCGCGACCATCGATGCTTAACCTCAGTTTCTGACTGCCAACGACTTTACCACTGCTGCTATACTGCTTGCATATAGTGGCAGTCTTATTTCGAACCGTTGTTACTTTGCTTTATGCAGCACACAGGCATATTTATACCTGCATGCTGAATATTGACTAAATGAATAAAGTCGTCCGTATTTAGAATGGGTTATGCAACAACATTTAATTGAATTTATTTCTATGAAATGTAGTACTTCTCCCCACTAAGCAATGTCATCGGATATTATTATTTTAATTCTGAGCCTGGTTCTGAATTAGAGGTTTTTTCAATCGTTCTACAAAAAAACTGTTCACATTAATAGTGAGCATCTATTACGCGAATTAAGATTGGTTGTGTATATTACGTAGGTGGAAGCACGGGGTTTCAGGGGGTTTCGAACATTTAGTTTTTTCATGTTGCAGATATTGCAGTGTCAAATTCTGTCCAAGATGTGACATATTTGCAAGGTATTGGCCTTTTTCACAAAGTATAATCAGCGTAACCTTCGTAAAAAGAATCTTGAATCTGACAAGAGCACGTGTGCCAACGTGTAAAAAACAAATGTTCAAAACCCCCTGCTGAACCGTGGCGATCCTCTTGTCAAACGGACAGTACAAAAACAAATTCCATCATTTATTGCTGAATACCACCAACTATTTCTGTTAACATTTCAAAAGCCTTTAACACCGAAAATGGATTTAAAAGTTCGTTCGTCAAAATTTCTATTGAAATACATAAATGTAACATTATCATTGCATATTAATTCGGTAAAAATAGAAATAACTTTAAATGAAGGAATAAAATTAGATTTGATAATCATCTTTATGCGTATGTTCTTGAGATCTTCCTTTTATTTCATTAAAACAATAAATTTATTGTTGCATAGTCCATTCTAAATACAGACGACTTTATTCATTTAGTCAATATTCAGCATGCAGGTATAGTTCGATAGTACCATTTAGTCAATATTCGGCATGCAGGTAAAGTCAAGTAATACATCCCACAACTAATTTGAAGATATAATTCAGCACACAGCAAATATATACCTGGGAACCTCACAATATTCCTACGAGCTGAATAATATTGTTGCCGGAACTATATTTTGAAAATATTCATATTACATGTTTATTGTAATACAACACACGGGAACATTATTCAGTCTGCAGCAAATATATGCAGCACACAACAAATGTCGAATTTGCCGAATTTTCCGTGTAGATGAAGGTATGAGAATGAAAATTCGTAAACCCTTTTTTAAAATGTACCATCCCATTCCCATCTATTTGGTAATTTCAATGGAATTCGAAATGAGTTTATTCAATTAATTAATGAGGTTTCTAAAAAAAATTGTAAATATTATGCTCTCAGTGATTTCATTGTGTTCTTGAACGGTAATTTCATTTAAACTGTAAAATCATAACTGAAAAATGTATAAACAGAAAAAACTGTTATTCACTCTACTATTTTAAAGAAGATTCGTCTGTAATTCGTAAGTGTTAGTAAAATTGTAATTAATTGAATTATTTATTTTATCTTCTGGTTTATTTTAAAAAGTACTCCGTGTGAGAGACAAAATTGAATTTTTTCTTTGTTTATTTAACAGCTTGCTCTCTCACGGCTCTCACACTTAAGTGTCCATTCCACTCAACAAAAAGTACTCCGTGAGAGAGCCGTGAGAGAGCAAGCTGTCAAATAAACAAAGAAAAAATTCAATTTTGTCTCTCACACGGAGTACTTTTTTCGTAAGAGGAAACTAAGCATTAAGCATCGCTGTATTTATAAATCTAAGCTGCGTATTTCTCTCTATGGCGCAAGTAATAATCCACTTAGGTTTTCATGCTGCGCAGGCCTTAAAATTTTTGTAAGGTGAGTCTAGTGTTCAGTCGAAAGAGCTGGTCTTGTGGTATCTGTTTCTAGAGTTGCTGGTCCAATATCGAAATTCATATTTTATAAAGAGTGGAAAGTTTGTGTAAATTTCGGTCGAAGTGGTACAAAAACATTTTATTCCTTTCATTTTTGCACAACAATCTCGACATATTTTAATTAGTCAGAACAAAGGAATTGTAAATATAGTATTGTTTTGCACATTCGTCCGTCCGAGTAATAGATTCGCTTTGTCTGTAAGTTCTTTTAATCAGATATTGTCAAGAAAGACTGGGTCGTGGTTATATTTTTTTAATAAAAACGTACGAGTACTAAGGTTCTAAGGACCACATTTTTGCATGAGTTACCGCGCCCAAAATACATCAGCTTTGAAACTTGCAAAATTTTTGGGAAAAAAAACAGAGCGATTTTCTTTTGTGAATTCTAACGATATTTTCCTAACAAGCTAATTCGACATGAACATGGGTTAGAGGAGAGAAAGATAAAAATAAAAAGAAAAATTTATCACTTACTTAGATTTTTGTTTTGATAAAGTTCTATAAATACCAAGAACTGTGCGTGATAACATTTTAATGATTTCAAAACATCGAAAACGGTTGTGAAACAGTTTTGATGAAATTTTCTTTAAGAAAATGGTGAAAGTATGTGTGTGAGTGCGTTGATGGTGTTCATCGTCTAACTTGGTTTTATAATGTCATGAAAACAATTAACATGAAAATTCATAGGCATGTTGCAGTGCATATCGACCCCAAAAAAATTCGTTGAATTAAACTGGTTGTGGTAAGTTTGTGTCTTTTTACAACAAAATTCTTAAATCGAATCACAGTGAAGTTGGCAGTACTGTTCTGAATGTTTAGATTTTCATTTAATTTATTTATTTTAGACAGAATTTGTGCCTCCTGGTTTTCAAAATCGGCTGAGAATAATGTTAGGCGATTTAATGGTTATTTGTGTACCTGTTTTGGACGATTGGTTTTAGGCAATTTCGCGGATTGTAGGCCGAACGAAGTGAGGCTTACAAGCGAAATTGCCTTAAATCAACCGTCCCAAACAGGTGCACATGTAAGTTTTCATGCAGAGGGCCGGAAACCCGAGAAAATTCAAAAAATTGCCCTCATTTTCGGCCCCGAAGCATGAAAATATATTCTGCTCACAGAATTCTCATTTCGAATATAATGTACTTACAGTCAAGCTTTTCGACAATTGCGACTTGCTTACACTTTCTCTTTGATACGACCATAGCATCTGAACAAGCAGTAGAATAGATTTTACGTATCGATTGAGTAGGCCGAAAGAGTTACGTATTAAGTTTTGTATGCTTGCTAAGAGGACCGAAAGTAAAGCTGTCAATTCGCGGGGCGAAAGCTAAATAACTATTCCAAGAGGGGCCTGCGTATGCAACTCTACTATGTTGTCATTATAAATGATCAGAGTTGCCGGTGTACTATATTTTGGTCACACATGCTCTAGTTGTTGACAGTATTTTGGTTTCGATAAATAAATGTTTCATCTGATTGTTTATTGAAATGTTTAATGAAAATTTTCATTAAATAATAATATTTGACAATTATTATTTGTGAGAATTTCTATAAATCTGTTTGAAATGACATACTTGTCTACGTTTTAAAGTGAACTAAAAATTTTAAATTTGTGCCACTTTGGAGGCTCTGATTAAAATACTTGTGGCGGTTCAAAAAATGTTGTTTATTTTGTGGCAGATCATACTAGAGAGGCTAAAAATTTCCTATCAGTGCTGTGATACGACTCAATCATGTCCTCTAATCGTTAGTAAAGTTTTAACTAAAAAAAAACAGCTTTGATAAATGTTTTATAAAAGAAACAGACCACAAACTATACAGTTACAGTAAAAATAAAACATTAACGTGACGAATGTCTTTTAACGTTTTTTAAAATCAACTGAACGTTGGCACCAGAACAATTTTTTACATAAGGTATAGTATAATGTTGGAATTTGTATGGAGTGGAGGAAATAGCGATTTCGCTTATTACACCCTCAGGGCACCGGTACTTAGCTAAAATTGTAGCATACATTTGCCTGTCTCGTATTTCATTTTTGATAATATCTTTTCGTCAGAATCAAAGCACCTAGCAGGGTAATTGGTGCTTTGTCAGAATCCTTTTCGAAAAATGTAATGACAGAAATAACGACCAAGAATCTGTTAGAGCTTGAAGCTTAAAATAGAAATTAGTTTTGATGTAGTCGTTTGACCGACTTTGAGAAACGTGAGCAGTTTAAAAGGCTGTAGTTTATGAATAGACTGTATTCTTTAATTGTCGATATAAGACTGACTTATTTGATATATTGTCATTCATGCATACTATGCCATAGCATTCATTCGTAACTTAATGAGAGTAATTCTCTCTTTACAATAAGATTTCTTACATAAGGTAAAGGTGTCAGCGCAGTTCACCGTTTTGGGTCTCCGTTTAGATATTGCGCATGCGCACAGAGAGAATTTTCTCTCAGCGCATGCGCATTGTCTAAACGGAGACCCAAAACGGTGAACTGCGATTGCAGCTTAAGTGAGTGCATAAAGGACACTACAAGGCATCGGTGCTTTTCTGAAAAGCATACATTAGGGCGATTTTTAAATAGTGGATTTTAGTTTACTTTCGTTGATATCTTTCCATCAGAATCCTTTTTAAAAAATGTACGACCGCAATTCCGATCACAAAAGTGATAGCTTTCAACAGAAAATACATTTGATTGTAGCAGTTTGACCGGCTCTGAGAAACGTGAGCAGTCTATCATCAAAAGTAAACTAAAATCCGGTACTTAAAAATTGCTTTTCAGAAAAGCATCGGTGCCTCTTAAGTTTAAGTTTAAATTTGTTTCTTGGAAATATAAAAATAAATCTACATAAATCTGAATATAGAATGTTTAACAATGAAAATAAGTCGATAAGTAATTTTTTCATCGGGGATTCATCTACAATTTATTTATTTTTCGTGCTTCTAATGACAATATGGTGGTACTTTCAAACGTAGCCTCAATGCACAGACACCAGAACAGATAAAGTGCCTACTCGACAAACAATTATTTTCTTCGTTTGGCAACATTCGCGGTAGTTTTCATGCATGAAGTGATGAAGTGAGCAGCATTTCTCACTCAATCAGTGCGAGAGTCTCACACGCATAAGTCATAGATCCTGTGGATCCCTGGATCTCAAGTAGGTTTACTATTTTATCGAATTAACATTCTGATCCTCTTCTGGTCATTTCTCTATTTATTTCATCATCTCTCATTATATTTTTAGTTTCTGAACGAACACTGTCCTTAAAATAATATTTGGATTCATGTTCCTTACCTTACAGTGTGCGAATAGAGAGGAAGAGACTATTCGCACATTGGGTGAATAGCCAAAGTATTTTAAATGAATATTCGCGAATAGCATTTTCGTAATAGATCCCGATTTTGCACTTGATTTAGGTGGTTCCAGTAATGGGGTTTCACCTTGTTCAAAAAAATCTTTTGCTTCTTTAGCTTGACTGAACGATGAGTATAAGAAAGCTCTACTCAGATCTGAACTCATTTGTGGCATCTTTGTCGATAGCAGATGAACATGTGAGGAAAGCCTAAAATATGTGACGACAACCATTTTCTCCAACATCAATGATCAAATTACAAAGTATTTACACTCACTCCTCCAAAAAACCGAAAGTGACTTCTCTATATATAGGGACGACAAAATTGATTTCAGTTTCCGAGTCTTGTCTGTATTTTTGAATTTATTGTCTGTCATTTTGGTTTTTTACCTATGCCTTTTCATTTTTTTAACTGCCTTTTTGAAAAGTGCTAGCTGCACTTTTGAATTTTTTGTCTGCCATTTCGGATTTTTTTTAACTCAACCATGTCTTCTGCCTTTTTATTTATTGTTAACTGCCTTTTTGACAAGTGCAAGTGCTATCTTCCCTTTTGAATTTTTAGACCCGTACGAAGTACTGGGGTCTTATAGGTTTACGCATACGTTTGTAACACGTCGAATTGGACTCCCTGAGTAAGGGGAAACCTATTGTGGTTGTCTAGAGATGCCAAATCCGCGAAGAAAAAAAAATGTCCGTCTGTCTGTCTGTCTGTCTGCACGATAACTTGAGTAAAACGCATCCGATTTTGAAAATTCTTTTTTTTTCCGTTTGGTAATGTCAAAAGACAGGCTAAGTTCGAAGATGAGTGATTTTGGGTCGACCCCTCCCGAGCTGTGGCCCAATAAGTGCTTTACGGTTTTTCGAAGATATCTCCGGACATTTAAACGTTAAACTTGTAAGTGATACGTCAAATAAAAGGTATTTACAATACCGATCGACAAAAAAAAAGTTTATGGAAATCGGATGACCGACTCGTGAGTTAGACCCCTTGGTGTGGAACAGGCACAGGGCGGCAAGCAGTTTTTGCTTGTAGGTCGGCCACATTTGAACATATTTCGTCTGTTTTAGCTTTATTAGATAGGTATTGACCGTACCAATCAGGGAAAATTATGAAATTATGTTCTCCGGAGCGTGAGCTAGGTCTCTTGGAGTGAGCTCTTATCTGGCTACTCGGCCGTACAGTGAACGTGGAGTATTTTGTCAATATCTCGAGTAAATTTTGACCGAATTTCATGATTTTTTTTTTGTTTGAAAGGTATTAACGAATGTAAAGCGTCGGTACTATTTCCGGTCTCCTAACAAAATGGCTGCCGGCGGCCATATTGGATTTTAATAAAAGTGATATATATTGGGAAAAATGGTACTTAGAGTGTTTCTGTTAACATGGAAATAATTTGTTTTGTGTGTGGGGTGTTTCAGGCATTTCATATATGGACATCTATATATATCTATATTCATCCATATTGAGCTATATACAGGCATATAGAGCTATATAATAGCATATTCATCTGTGAAATGTTTATTTATTGGAAAATATAGGTAAATATAGCAGTATATAGCTGTTTAAATAGGAATTTATGAAAGTTGACTTCGTACGGGGCTGTCTATATTGCCTCCGGCAATTTATTTGTATATGCTAACAAGGCAAAGAAAGATAATGTAAGTGATTTTAAAGGGCGAATAGCTTTTCAGTAGAGAATGAAGTAAAAGAAATGAAGAGTTTCACAGTAAAGGCTTTTGATACGAATAGGTGTTTCGTACGGGTCGGCGTTAGCTATGTTTTGTATGCAATTTTGGTTTTTTAAACTCAACTAACTCTTCTGCCTTTTTATTTAGTTTCAAATGCCTTTTTTATCTCCAAAATTATTCATTTTAATGAAGAAATTGGATTTTACTAGATTTATCGATCAATGAGGAGTAACAGGCAAGCATAGCTTGAGAGAAATTTTAATGGAATTAATTTTGTCATTGAATGACGCTCAGTATGAACTCAACTCGAACAATTAAGTTCTTGAACATATTATTGAAGCATCAACATTTCGGCATATCGTGCCAATCGTCAATCAAGTCATTCAACTTGATATGTTGATATGGGTAACTGAACCGACTGTTCTAGTTGAGTTCATACTGAGCGTCACTCCAGGACCGTAGCCAGACTTTAAATTCCGAGTGCGCTAGGGGGGGCGCAAGGTCCAAAAAAATTATTTTGTATGGGAAAAATTAAAAAAAATTGAAAAAATGACTTCTCTAGAAGGGCCGCCCCCCCTGCGCCCCATCTAGATACGGCCCTGCGTCACTCAATGACAAAATTAATTCCATTAAAATTTCTCTCAAGCTATGTAGAGAGCTATGTAGCTAATAGACACCCGTTGAACGTTTCTCGGATAAAAACAAGAGACTCCTCGCCATTTTTAGCCCCGTACGAAGTACGAAGGGGCTTATAGGATTACGATGCCGTGTGTAATTGATGGAATTCGAAGCAGACGGTAAGGGCAAAGTGTTTGCCTATGTTCATAGATGACGAATCCGCAATAAAAATTTGGGCCGTCTGTCCGTCTGTCTGTCACGTCGATATCTTGAGTAAATCAAATCCGATTTCAAAATCTTTTTCCCTGAAAGATAGTCAAAATAGTGAGGCTAAGTTCGAAGATGGGCCTTCGTGAGTTAGGGCCACCTAAGTGATTTAAGGTCTTTTGGTGATATTTATGGCAAAATAAACGATGGAAATGTAAATGACACGGCAAATGATAGGTATTGTCAATACCAATCCAGGAAAAAAAAGTTTTTTAAAATCGGGTGAGTGGACCGTGAGTTAGGGCCTTAGAAGTGAAAAGCTACTAGGGCCCTATGTGTATTTTACATTGAACTCGAGTAAATTTCATTCGTTTTTCGTAATTTTTGTGTCATTTGGAAGGTAATCAAAGGCCGAATAGAATGTTGTTGAAAAAAAAATTAAATTTGGGTCCTCGGACTAAGGCCGCTACTAGGGCCCTATGCGTATTTTACATACAACTCGAGTAAATTTCATCCGTTTTTCGTAATTTTTGTTTCATTTGAAAGATAATCGAACACCGAATAGAATGTTGTTGAAAAAAAAAAAATTTGGGTCCTCGGACTAAGGCCGCTACTAGGGCCCTAGTCGTATTTTACATACAACTCGAGTAAATTTCATCCGTTTTTCGTAATTTTTGTTTCATTTGAAAGATAATCGAACACCGAATAGAATGTTGTTGAAAAGAAAATTAAATTTGGGTCCTTGGACTAAGGCCGTTACTAGGGCCCTATGTGTATTTTACATATAACTCGAGCAAATTTCATCCGTTTTTCGTAATTTGTGTTTCATTTGGAAGGTAATCAAAGGCCGAATAGAATGTTGTTGAAAAAAAAATTAAATTTGGGTCCTCGAACTAAGGCCGCTACTAGGGCCCTGTGTGTATTTTGAATATAACTCGAGCAAATTTCATCCGTTTTTCGTATTTTTTGTTTCATTTGGAAGGTAATCAAAGGCCGAATAGAATGTAGTTGAAAAAAAAAAAAAAATTTGGATCCTCGGACTGAGGCCGATACTAGGCCCTATGTGTATTTATACTAAATAAATTAAAATTTTAGGGCTATTTGAAATTTTTGTTTTATTTGAAAGGAACGTCGTACGGGGCTTCGTAATTGCGCTATGCGCAATTTCTAAGATGTACACATTTCATAATAATTTAATACGGGGCTCAGTCGCAGCAGACGCTCCGACTGTTCTGATGGCTCGTTTATATATCATAGATGTTCATATATAGAGCCTTCATTTTTTCTCTACAGACCATTAGATGAGAATCGGTCGGTTGGCTAAATTCCGAGATATATTTTTTTGAAAAAGTTATGATTACTTGCCCCGCCGAATATAACGTTTAAAAATAAGTTGTTCTTCGAAAAGATCACCTTTTCTCACCCAGAATTAATATAAGTTCCACTAGCCGATTAAAAAAATCCAAGGGTAGAAAAATACTCGTTTTGTCATTTGGAAGCATGAAAAACGTTGCGTTCACCTCGGTGAAAATAGAAAATTCTGAATCGCTTCTAGTAACTATTGTTCCCGATTGTCAGATCAAAGAAAATCTGAACGAAACATAAACGTAACCATAATCTATCAAAACTTTCAATTTCCTTTTATAAACGAATTGAAAAATATCAATGACTGTACTTGAAGATGAAACCCTATGAAAAACTTACCACCGTCTTCTAAATGCTCTGCTGTTCGGGCCTTTAAACTTTGTTTACCAAATAGTTATCAACACATACTGGATGTTAACTTAATTTTTGGTAGATTACGGCATTAATAGGAGAAGGCAGGACTGGATGTTGGACGTCTGTTAAACTATAGCAAAATAAAAGGCAATATTAATTTTAGAAGAACAGAAAATTAACAACAATCATTACTTGTTATTGGGCGAACTGCATACCGTAAAATTGTCATTTTAAAAATCGAATTGATTTATTCCTTCATCTTCATCCACGTCCATAACACATCTATTGGAATTTTCTTTCCATAAACTGAAAATATATTTTGTTTATGTTTTAAATACATTGTGTAAATACTCTTGCTTCAAAATGGCCTTAAAACGATGCAGCTAGATTTACTTATGTGCGAAAATAGTAATTGAAATTATACCTCTCTAAGAATTCACCAAACTTATCGTCATCCATTACAATATCCATACTAATAACCTCTTCAATGAATTCGTTAAACTCATCTATAGGCCCCAGATCACTAACGGGATGTCGATTGAAAATAAAAATTCCATTTTTATTTAACATAACATACGCAAGAAATATAAATAAAATAATGATGGATTCTTTCAAGACACTGATAGTGCGTTGATTCTTTTGAAAAACAGCCCACTGAAATCGGACGCATTTTCTTTTGGAATTTTTTATATGTACCTAGACAGGACTTCGACCTTAGAAGCCAAATCCACTTTCAAAAAAATTCTTCGAAGCCAGAAGAATATGGACACTTACACAGTTCAGCTTCTTTTTCATCGTAGATGCATCCAAACCGTATAAGACCCAACAGCACATAAAATTACCTTTCAAATGATACCACAAGACCATGTACGTTTCGTGTACCTCGAGAAATTTCTGTAAGAACAGTGTAAGTCTTCGATTGAAAACGTCAACTGCACATTTTTCAGTGTGAATGAATTTTAAACCCAAACCCTGTACGGCTCGCGTAACTGGAGAAATTTTTGTAAGAAAAGTGCAAGTTTTCAGTTTTTGTTCACCTTCCCCCAGCTACACAAGCTTCGAAGAATTTTTTTGAAAGTGGATTTGGCTTCTAGGGTCGAAGTCCTGTCTAGGTACATATAAAAAAATCCAATAGAAAATGCGTCCGATTTCAGTAGGCTGTTTTTCAAAAGAATCCCTCATAATACCTATGGTTTTGCATCGCTTCCTTGACATCAGCAACGAACACTGTTCCTTCTCTAGTTTGAATATTATCAATAGTAGAAGCTGCCAATGCTTCTGTACGTTTAATATTCGCAGCAGATCTTGGTTTTGACTTGTATTTGGACCAGTAATGACGCTGGATAGTAGCTCTCGGAATGTTACATATTTTTTCCGCCTTTTCGAATGACACTCCATGTTTTCGGACATATTCCACAGCCCTTTGCAATGAAATCCAATTCGGTGAACCTGGGACATACCGTCTTTGCACGCGTTGTTGCCTTAACATTTTTCTTTTGCTTTTTAAAAACTGCTGTAGTAAACAAAACTTTTACTGGAATGTATACTGTACACACTTATGTTAAACAAATGGTCTCATCAACTATACAATTATTTAATACAACAATTAATTTGTTAGTTCTGTCACATAAGCTTTTCACGACGAATTTCCATGTGTCTGGCTGTTAGAGCAAATTTTTCTCTGGGTTGAAATGAAAAATATGTTTGTTTCAGTTGCGCAAGATAATGGGACTGTTCATGCATACGTTATGGAGTACATGCAGACAGAGAAGGCAGTCGCTGACAATGATGTTTTACTCAAAGTACTTATGTATTGGATATTATGGTTAAATCCCACACACACACATGAGAAAATGTAAATGTAGACATCGCTCAGAGCGTTATAAAATATAAATATATACGAATATTGTTATATATATACACGTTATGTATATTCTATTGTATACAAAGGGAAATGCTCTTTGAAAACTAAAGTTCTTCATTTTCGCCTAATTTTATTACGTTTCTAGTACATTTTTTTCAGGTTGAGATAGTGAGCTGGGAATAGTTCTTTGTGTACTTGGTTTGGACGATGTATTTAAGCTATTTTCGCAAGCGTAAAAAACTCAACAAAAAAATTTCATGCAGAGGGAAAAAATCGAGAGAAAATTTCCAAAATTGACCTCGATTTTGTCCCCAAGGTATGAAAAATGTATCTGCAAATACTGCAAATACTTTCCTAAAGTTGCTTAACTTGGTTATCGTAGATCGTAGCTCATAAAAATTTATGGAGTAAATATAATAAATAATTATTGAATTGTAATCCAATTTAAAAAAAAATGTTGGCCTCGATTAGGATTTGAACTTGTATTGTTTATTATGATTGCTATCAATCTATGCAATCGATGATAATATTTCCAAATAATCGATACAATATCAATCGAATTTTTTATCGATAATCGATAAATATCCACAGATTAACAGTCGATATTTACCGATTATCAGTCGATATTTACTGATTTTCAGCCGATATTGACCGATTAACAGTTGATATTTACTTATCAACAGTCGATATTCTACCGATTATCAGTTGATATTTATCGATTATCGATAAAACATTCGATTGATATTGACTTTTTGAAAATATCGATAATCGATTCTAAGGAATTATCGAACATGCATGCCTATCTTTAGAAGATTAGGTTGTTCAGACTGCACTTGTTATTGGACATAAAAGGCTGTTAGTGAGGTCTCTAAACAAAAAAAAGAAAGCATTAGTTGGAAATGCTTGGCTGAATTTGTTTTGAACGACCGTATTGTAGTTGACTAAAACTCCTGGGTTTTCGTTCACGGGTTTTCTTCTTGTTGTTTGCATTAAATTGGTCGTTTGAAGTTTTTTGATGTTCATTTTCTTTAGAATTATTTGATCTGTAACAGAATTTTTTGTTTAATTATTTAATTTGTAAAACTGAAAGGTTGAATCTCGATTAATTATAACAAGTTGCTGCATATTACTATACGTAAGGTAATGCAATGATTTTGATTAATAAGTTACTTTGAACTTTAAAAATGATCCACGGTGTGGTTGAACTGTTGGTTTTACAATTTCATGATGTAGTATTCCGTACTACTGGATCTATTCGGCTGTCTATGAATAAATTCTTTATATTTTCTACATTTTGTGTTGGCTTATTAGCCTCTGGAACCTGGAAAACCAACATGAACAAAGTCTAAAAACGGCGCGCCGACTTTTTTCTTTCTCTATGCCTAAAATGATCAGGAGATCATTACCAAGAGGGATTCTTTTGAAAAGCCGCCTACCAAAATCGGACCTATTTCGCCTGGGATTGATATATACATGGTTTGAAAGGTCTTTGCCAGTAGACCTCAAAACAGGCCTCACGGGGTCCTAGCCACACCTGGTTGCTGGTTGAACATCTCCGAAGTTGGTAAAATGGTGATTTTTATCCGAATTTTTTGGTCGTCATAAACGATCGTCCCGGGCGAGAGTGGGCTCGTTGGAAAGCTGAGTTCAAGTAGTTTCGGGTCATGCCTAGTTTAATTTAATTCATTGATATATGTTTACAGAAATCTGCAAGAAAAATTTTCAAAATCTGTGTGAACTTTAGACAGGTCTGGGCTGGTACTGATGACGCTTAATGGGAACCTAACATGCTAGTCGTAACCAACATTGTCTAAGCTTTCCATTGATACCCCATTTGCAGTGCTGGTGATTGCTGGCGAGTTTTACGAGTAGCAGTTGTGCTGTTATGTCGGCAATCACCAGCACTGCAAAAAATTAAGATTGGCTCACCTAGTTTGTGTATATTACGTAGGTGGAAGCACGGGGTTTCGAACATTTAGTTTTTTCATGTTGCAGATATTGCAGTGTCAAATTCTGTCCAAGATGTGACATATTTGCAAGGTATTGGCCTTTTTTACAAAGTATAATCAGCGTAACCTCCGTAAAAAGAATCTTGAATCTGACAAGAGCACGTGTGCCAACGTGTAAAAAACAAATGTTCAAAAACCCCTGCTGAACCGTGGCGATCCTCTTGTCAAACGGACAGTACATAAACAAATTCCATCATTTAATGGGGTATCAATGGAAAGCTTAGACAATGTATGTTACGACTAGCATGTTAGGTTCCCATTAAGCGTCATCAGTACCAGCCCAGACCTGTCTAAAGTTCACACAGATTTTGAAAATTTTTCTTGCAGATTTCTGCAAACATATATCAATGAATTAAATTAAACTAGGCTTGACCCGAAACTACTTGAACTCAGCTTTCCAACGAGCCCACTCTCGCCCGGGACGATCGTCTATGACGGCCAAAAAATTCGGATAAAAATAACCATTTTACCAACTTCGGAGATGTTCAACCAGCAACCAGGTGTGGCTAGAGACCGTGTGAGGCCTGTTTTGAGGTCTACTGGCAAAGACCTTTCAAACCATGTATATATCAATCCCAGGCGAAATGGGTCCGATTTTGGTAGGCGGCTTTTCAAAAGAATCCCTCCGATAATAATTAGGAAAGAAAACTACTTTGCATTACACTTTTAATTAGACTTTGTTCAACCACACCGTGGATCTTGAAAATGAATTTGAAAACAAATAAACATTCATCGGCATTTCTCACCTCCTAATCCAATACTGTTGATTCATGGTTTACAAGGATTTAATTATACACACAAGAGCTCTTTTCTTAAGTATATACTGCGCATCCGTCGCAGGCGATGTGCAAACCCAACTTTGAACATCATACGATTATTTATAAGAATATTTATTCCATTCATTTATTTATTCATTCACTGAGAAGGAAGTATAGCACATAGACGGAACCAATATCAACGGAATCGCAATGGTAAATCGTGTATTCCACTAAAATAAATTTTTAATAATCATTTTGGTCCGTGTGTAATACACACTGTGTATTGACTGTTTAATTGTGTTGTGGAACAACAATAGTACATTGAATGACAAGGGGCGAAAGTAAAAAAATTCAACCGTGTGCGAGAGTTGATGCCCGCGCCGAAGGCAAGGGCCTCAATCGCACAGGTTTAATTTTTTTACTTTTGCCCCGAGTCGTTCATACTATTTTTTTTGATACCAACATTGAAAATTGATACGTATCGCAAACATCGCAACAAAATGTTGAAATAAAAAGGCATTTAGCCAGAAAATGCGGGGGTCCAGGGGGCGGCAGCCCCCTGGTATATGAAAAATTTAATAATTTAGCCATCACAACAAAAACACACACAAAAATTAAGATATAACTAACAAATCATTCAGTAACAATAGTCATTTGTGTACCTGTTTTGGACGATTGATTTTAGGCAATTTCGCGGATTGTAGGCCGAACGAAGTGAGGCTTACAAGCGAAAGTGCCTTAAATCAACCGTCCCAAACAGGTGCACATGTGAGTTTTCATGCAGAGGGCCGGAAACCCGAGAAAATTCGAAAAATTGCCCTCATTTTCGGCCCCGAAGCATGAAAAAAGTATCAACTTTGTATGCTAATTTCAATAAGAACACTGGCGCACAGTGTTTTACAATTTTGATCAAAGTATTCTGCATAATATGAGCGGATTTTGTTGACAACTCGACTCATTTCTCTCATTTTCTGTGACGTCAGTCACTTTCGCTGTTCGTTCAGTTGCGTTCGCTCTTCGTTAAGTACTTTCTCCCCGTGGGATGCATTTTTTTACTTTCGCCCCTCATATGCGGGGCGAAAGTATCATTTTTCAATGTTGGTATCAAAAAAAAGTAAAATATGGTTTATCGTTTTAGCAAATATTCAGTGATATAGCAATGAAATTATGAATCGAAATGACCGATCGTACTGTATATTGTATCATTGATTGAATTAAATGCGCTACATTGAGCATCTGTTCATTTATTTCATTTATTTTTTCAAGAAAAGGAAGTGTATAACAAATGATCCACGTAGCTCCAGTTTGTACACAATTCTAAGGAGCTACTGCTACATATAATGTTCTGCTCATTTTAATTTTTTGCCAATCCGATTATAAAAAAATATTCATTCTTATTTTGTTACAATCTGAAGAAGAAAAAAATAAAAAAGAAAAAAATCGTTCTTTGCTGAATGAATTGAATGTATATCTAGATACACCGTTTATATAAGTATATGCATACCAATTGATGCATACGAGTATGAATGGCTGAATCGTTTTGGAATAGTGTTAGTGTATAGTGGCCACCCATTTTTAATGCATGTGATAGTGTGAGTGGGATACAAACACCAATACACATTAGTGTGGTGACGCAATTTTTTTTTTGTTCAATTTTTGTCGGTAAAGTTTTTGCGTTAGGGCGCCATTATGCTTTACCTAAAGTGAAATGGTTTACGTGGTATGGGACATATGTGCTTATTGAGATAAATCCAGACGCTAAATAAATAATAAGTCTCCTATTTCGAAACAATGAGGAATTTGTCAGAAAAAATCATGGCAAAATATTCTCAATTCGCCTGATCTAAAGTCCTGATATTATTATAGCGACGATACATAAGAATTATTGCTATTTCATAATTTCCTTTTTTAGACAAATCAATGCAAACACTTCCAACAAACGATTTTACGGCATGTTTACAACTATCCAACCGATGAAGCAGTCCACAAAGCGTTGGTAAGAACATTAGATAATTTCACAGGAAATTTTCCGAAAATAATTCTAATTTTTCGATTTATTTTTCTTTCCACTCTTAGGTAGTAGGGGAACTATATCTTAAATATAAGCGTTGTGATCATAGTTACTGCTTGTCTCGTTTAATGTAAGTTTTGATTTGCGTAGCGATATAGACTGATATTTTTTTATAATTGAATTAACTTGTTTGCTACAGGCGTTCCTTACAAGAGCTCGTCTCATCGGAAGTAACAATAAATCCGAACACCCAAAAATTTGAAAGTGAAATATCAATGATGGCTGAACATCTTTACAATGTGCTGTATTTATTGTGTCCACCGGCTCCACCAGCTATTGATATACCTAACGTGGCTGTTGCTGGATAACAATAGTTTGCAGTAAGAGATCGGTAACAATTCATAGAAATTTTAAACAATTCAAAGAATTCGTTATCACTAACACTTCAATGATTCCTTAAATTCCAAGAACCACGATATCGATTGGAAATAATATTGTGAGCAAAATGTTCTTTTCCAGATAAACTTTTTTTATATATATATATATAATCCTGATATTACGTACAACGACATCTCGATGTTATAGTGTCTTTTATTCCAAATTAAACGATATTTCATTGAATTTAATTTTAATAGAGCGACTAAATAAAATGTTCCATTGTTTGTGGTGCTCAATTATTTAATAATTTTGTAAAAATTTGAATCACACGTATAACTATGTATACACAAACATTTTTGATAACAGTCACATCAGTAATTGAAATCGATTTTTAGTGAAATAACAGTTTCATAACAATAACAAATAACAATGATTAAATTGCCTCGAAACTTACTTTAGTTGTCTTACTGTTACTACAACAATACCTCACAGATTTCTTGGGGGAATTTCTTTAATTTTTTATTACTCCAGCTATTTTTCTTTAACGCAAATTTCAACGTATCGGCAACTAAAGTTTTTCATTTTAGATTTGTGCTGCTGCCACTTGACGCTCTCGAGTCTCAATCTTTCCAATATTTTCTTATAAAATATTTGCCACGTCCATATCTGTACAACAATTTCCACAACGCTTCCACAGTGTCATATTTTCCTACTTTGTCCTACTTTTTAGAAATTCGTCCTACTTGACCTACTGTCCTGCGTCGGACAAGTTTGTTAAGCAAATTCATACTACTTGATGTTCGGAACATTCACATTTCTGAAGTCGAATTGATGTGCAACAGTTTACTTTAGAAAGAGTAAATCTCGCGAGGAGAGGTCATCTCATCTGCATTTCTTTCTGCAAATTTTCTCGAAATCTGGGAAGTTAGGATAAAAGTTAGTATTTCTTGTCCACTTTCCAATTTCTTGAAATTGAATTCTCTCACTTACATTATAAACCACTGATTTTTCATAATACTTCCAAAATTGATTCCAGGACCATGCAAAACTCAAACATTTGAAGTTTTTCATTGAACTTTGTATTCGCATGAAATAAATCTGCGTTTTCGTCTATTTTGCCTGAGTATAAGAATATAATTTTTCAGACATAAATCAGCTTAGAGAAGGTATTCGTTAGAAAAATGGTGTTTGTGGCTCGTTTTGCAGAGCGTTGTCGCTTTTGTATTGCTTTTGCAGTATAGTAATAGTATAAAGTGTAGTTGACTCAAAATATAACCGAAAAGTGAATGAGTTAAAAATTGTCCTACGTGTCCTACCATAAGACACGAAATTTTGAGTGCGACCACCGTTTCCACCAGACTATGTTTACATAACAACTGCCGCAGTGTAAAATAAACCAGGCAGCAGCGGTTCATTTTCGAAGCGTCAAATAAGTGACCTGATACACTGTATGAAAATGAAGTCAAATGAACCCTGACATAGATTGAATTAATTTTATTCGCATAATATAAGCCTACTTGATTATTCAGGTCCCTAAACAAATCAAGCACTACTGCCTGGTTTATTTTACTCTGCCTAATTTTATCACAGCTCAAAGGGTTTATCAGAAATGTAGTGGCCTTTTTAAGGTTTTAAAGCTAAGGCATGACGAAAAATGTGCTGAGTCGTATTTTTTTTATATACTGTCTGTAACATCCAGAAATGGTCACGATCGTAGTTAAATTATTTAACTTACATCCCACATATCATGTGGAATGTGTTGTATCGGCTGCGACGCAGCGGCTCCGATATTGACGTTTGTTTATTTTTTGTTGGCCTTTGGTCTTCTGCAGAGTGATTTTCGATTTTATATTTTAATTTGCTTTGTAGTAATGAAAAATTAAATAGTTTCGACTTTCACTAATTTTTTTTGGAAGTATTTCAAATGCTTGTGATTTCGGTTGTGTTGACGTAAAATAGATAATTTTGATTTGGCCGTAAAATAATAAAATTAGCTTTTTGTTTAAGTGCCAAGTTAAGTGCAAAACATCCTTGAACCTTACATTCCTGAAAGAAAGTGTTTATTTATTTGATTAGCATACACTGTAGTATCTTAATAAAGTGTCGTTCGCTAATTTGTCACTGCTTTTAATTCATAAAAATTTGTCTGAAAATTTGTGAACCTTGATATGAACGTTTGTTTGTCATAATCAAAAGTCATTAAATGTTTCTTTGTTTAATTTGAAAAATAGTTTTATTTGTAAAGTTGTATTTGCCAATCTACGCGACACCCAAACAATGTACAGAAATTCTAATATGTTTCATATTTTTGAAGAAGTCATAAGTTTCCAGATATTTGAAGAAATTTTAATATTTTAACTTTTGAAAATACGAATTTTTGCATGTTTTTCCATAAATACAATGATATCTCAAACAAAACCATATTCTTATTTACTTTAAGCAAACCGAAAAAAGACTGTTCAAACAAAATGTTAGATTTCTTCGGAAGCTTTATTGTCCCGAGTTCTCGATATTGAGATCTTCAGAACGAGCAATCGCATAGAAATTAAATGCACCTGTTGCCAAGATTGGTATTAGATAAAGTATATTTCGTACCACGGATTAAAAGTCTTTTTTTTAGCGTGTGAGAGGTCTGGAATCGAATACACTAAAAAAGACTTTTAGTCCTTGGTACGAAAAAATTGACTTGTCAATCTTTTTTGGATTTTTGTTGGCATCGTATAAAATTTAAGGAAATATTTAAACTCTCTTCACATGTAATTCCGTGTAGCCACTAAGTATAGTGCTGATACAAAAAAAAACTGTAGATAGTCATGCACTTGTAGTATGAGTAAGTAGTCGTGCTTGGCCAGAAGTTACAGAGTGAAAGGTAGGTATATGAATATTCATATGAAGCACACAAGAATCGATTTGAGACAATTTCTGACTGTATAACGAGGCTTACCTTAATGCTAAATAACTGAGCGAATGATAAGAAACTCCTGATAACTTCTGATTTTGATAGGAATGTTCTCATGAAAAGTCGCTTATGAATTATGATTTATTGAATTACATCCCAAATGTTCAAATCATAAAATTTAAATTTTAAGGTAAACTTCCAAACATAGTTAGTACGTCTGAATTGTAGACATCATCGTTGGTTGTACTTATTGAAGCAATTGTCTCTTCCAACAGTTTGGTATCCTGTAGAAATTTTGCTTTTTTGTTGTCTATGGTTACCTTAAAGCTTTCCAGTTGTTTGATTTTTTTTTTAAGAATAGCTGTAGATGCGTTTAAACTCGTTATTTTCAGCTTAAGCTTTTTGTTATCTTCATATAACTTGGTGTTCGCTTTATTCAAAACCTTGGCACTTTTATGCGTACACTCAGTCGGTAGATACACTACGGTTTGCGATCTGGATTCGTGTCGATATCGGACCTTTTAAATACGAGTATTACAACGGAAACGTTGCAACATTCAAGGGCTGCCCCTTGGCATCGGTCAATCGTCAAATTGATAAAATTTGTAACTTATACGTTAACAAGGAAATTGGAGCGATGAAAAGAGCGGCCACTGTAGCTCAGACCAAGCAGCAAAAAGTTGATGAGAAGAACAAGAAGGTGTCAGATAAGATGAAAGAGGCCGAGCAACATTTCCAAATATTGCGTGCAAAACGCCTTGCAGAATTGATGGGCGATAGAAATTCAGGTTCTTCATCGACAATCACAGCTCAATCAATTCGAATTCTTCCAACGGAAAGCGTTTTACCGCATGATCTTCCACAACAAACGACGCCCGGTTCAGATGCACAAGATGATCACGATCACCCGATGAACACGCCGCTTCCTGATGACTCAGATAATTTGAATACTGAGTACTGAGAGTTTAAAAAGTTCATTTTGAATTTAATTTTCAATAAAAATCTAATTGAACTGCTCTAAAAAGTATCTGTGTTTTACTTGAGTCATGTTTTCAGTGTTTCCCCTTTTCTCCTATCTAAACTAAGGCTCGTAATAGGTTGGTTTTTACCAGACCTGAACCTGAAAATCGAACCTGACCTGAACTTAACGTGACCTGACTTACATTTGACCTGACCTGTTTCGAATTCAATTTGACCTCACTCTTACCCATGGTTTGCATATGGTTTACACTTACCTAACGTTTACCATCCAATTTTTCAATTTCTACAGTCTATCACTTATTGATAAAGAAACAACAGGACATTATATGGTTATATATCGTTATATGGCAATAGACTTACTTACCTATTAACCTTCAGTAGTAAATTCTGTTGTAGAACGATTAAAAAGAATTCGACATTTCTAAAGAGAACATACTTTTCTCAATAATTTTATACCTAAGAAAACCAAAATCAGTCATTTCGCGAATGTTAAAAGATATTTCTGAGCATTTTTCAAATGGCTAGCAAAATAATATCGTATTGTACCAAGGCAGCTCCGTATTGTTTAAAAAAATTAGGAGACCTCATATCGGACAGTGTCCGCTTGTAAATATTATTATTAACTTGTGACATAAAGTAATTTTCAAGCGGACACTGTCTAATTTTAGGCCTCCTAATTTTGTGAACAATGAATATGTGGTCGCAAGAGAGCTACCATGATACAACTAATACAATGTTGGAAAATTTTGTTATGGTTCCCTTCATACCCTAATAAAATATTTTCTTTTCTTCATCTTCGTTACAATTGAAGTCATTTCTACCTCTCTCCCTTTCAAGGAAGATAAATTTCGTTTGAGGGCAGAGAGCGCAATTAAGGTTATCGATCAGTAAGATGTTCAAAAATATTCAAAGATTGGTTTATCCTCTTGCATTTGTAATAAGAAAAATAATTCGGTGATGGATTAAATTAAATTAAATTAAAATATAAAATCTGCAGAAGACCAAAAAATAAACAAAAAATAAACACAAAATAAAAAAAACGTCAATGTCGCAGCCGATACAACACATTCCACATGATATGTGGGAAGTGAGTTAAATAATTTAACTACGATCGTGACCATTTCTGGATGTTACAGACAGTACCAAGGACATTCATTTTTTTATTAAATCGGTAAAGGATATTGTATACTTCTTTTAGCGAGTTTTTGATAATAGTCGTTGGATTTTCAGTTTTTTTTTTCTTACCTTGAAAAATAAGTCAATTTCAATATCATAGTCGGTCAACGACATAAAAACCACGAATTTTTATTGATTTTAAATTGAAATCAATTTTCAAATTTGAGCATCAACTGGCCACATTATGATACGGTTACGATTTCTGTTTGTTATTGTTTCTATGGTTTCGTTAATGTAGTTTTAGAACTATTCACTTTTGATTTAAAGTGGAAAGTAGTTATAAGCAATAAGCATAGACTTGAAAACTATAGTGTTGTCATCAGCTATTAATTCCATTTTGTTAATAGAGTGTTATGATGAAAGAGAGGAAGATATTTTGACAAGTACCCCAAGGCAAGTTAAAATAAACTGGTCTTCTGTCCTCTCGCTCTCAACGTACCACGTTGAAAGAGAAGCAAATACTTTGACAAGTACCCCAAAGGCCAGATATAATAACTAGTCTTCTGTTTTCTCGCTCTGATCATAACAGTCCATACAAAAAGACAACTTCCTACATCCCAAGATTACTTAAAATTTAATTAAAACTTTATTTTATTCAAAATTTCTTAAATATAGAAAGCATGTTAAAATATTTTATTTATTTTAATTTAAATATAAAAATAATTTGCTGCAAGCTGTGAACGTAGCATCTTTTATTAATTAAATAAAAGAAGCTATAAAACCAATTTTTTTTTATTTTCTTTTTTATCCAACCATTTCAACACAAAATGTATAAATCGACACCATGAATTATAGGTGGTTCTCAAAAGCAAGACCTACCATAAACTTCCATTGCTATATTTTCTATAGGTATGTATATAGCAGTTAATAATACGGTTTCTCGTTTTTCATGCTTTGTTGTATGCATGGTGTGCGAGCAGTTTGTTTTGGTTCGTTAATATACTGCCATCTGGTTATACGCCTTAAATGGGTGTGATTTCACAATAAGTGTATGGGGCAAATAGATTTTCAGATTAAAAAATCGGAACAAAATCGGACTCAACGGTTTTCGATAGCCCTGGGGACCCCTTGTCGAGCTCGTAGATTGGCAATATTGGAGTAATGAGATGGAAGAAATTCTCAATATATTTTTTCCTTGTTATCGCGATAACTTTCGTAATTCTTATCCGATTTTCAAATTTTTTGTTTTAAACGACGAAGATCGAAATTCTTGAGGTTGAGTACGTAGATGTATGTTAGAACAACAACGAGATAAGAGAAATTTTACACAGACGTTGTTCCTTGTTACCGCGATAGCAAGTAATTTTTACCCGATTTTCAAAGTTGTGTTTTAATTGACAGACAATGAAATTTATTAGGATAAGTAGGTAGATGAATAATATTGTAGTAGTGAGATTGAAGTTATTGTAAACACAATTTTTTTTCTTTGTTACCACGAAATTATTCACGACAGAGTAAAGTTGACCTTTAGAGACGCCGTGAATTTTTGCGTTATGGTAGTAAACACGTTCTTATCCAAGGTTCTGAAAGAACAGGTTAAGACAGCCACGAAGGCGGGTGACACACACATTTTGACAAATAGACACATTTTGTTGAACAGACTCATTACAGATTGTTTGAAATGTAAAACAATTTTTTTTTATCAAGTTCACATTTCAAACAATCTGTAATCTGTTCAATAAAAAGCATCTATTTGTCAAAATTTGTGTGTCACCGCCTTCGTGATCAACTCCAAGGTTTTGAAAGAACCTTGATCAACTCATATGTGTCTTAAACTGTTCCTGTTCTTTCAGAACCCTGAACTTATCCGTCTAGTAATGAAATTCTGGATTTCTGGTGTAGCAATCTAGGAGTATTTCTTAAGATTCTTTGTTCGATTTCAGGATAACATGATAACTCGAGTAATTTTTATAAAATATTTTGTTATAATTTCATCCGTGTTAGTTCAGAAGAGTGAGTTTGGATGCTAAGTTTAAGCATTGCAACGTTAAAAATATCGAATGTCCTCGATGCATAGCATGGCTCATTAATAAATTTGTGATCTATTCAGAAACAGCTCATCTTCAAGAAAGAAACTCTAAATCTTGTCCTCCAAATTTTTTCTCATTTTCATGCTAGGTGCAGTGCTATGACCTCAATCTAAACAATGAAAGTAGATAAGTAGGTGAAAATTTGCACTAGAAATAAGTTCGTTTGAGGTGGCGCCATGCAAATCCGTATGTGCTCCGGCTAGAACAAATTTGAAAGTTTGGCCATACCTATCTATATACTTTCATTGGTAGATTCTACATTGAATAGGCATGGGCGATAATGATTATCGATAATTATCGATTATCGATAATTATCGATTATCGATAATTGATAATTATCGACTTTTTTTATCGAAAATTATAAACAAAATATCGATAATCGATAATTATTGATATTTTGATAATTATCAAGATATCGATAATTCGATAAATCGATATTTCGGTCCGAAAATCGTATATTTATCGATATATCGGTATATTATCATGAATTTTTAGATAAATATCAAAGTATCGAAATTCGATATGATTAATATGATACAATATGATCAATCGATTATCGATAATTTCTTTCGATTGATATTATCGATAATTTTGAACGTCTCCCATCCCTAACATTGAAGAATGAGTGAAGACAATTTGTTCTGACTAGTTAACCCGGAACCTGTTTACTTGGAAGGCGACCTACACTAGAACCTAGAACCCAATTAGGCGAAGGAACACCTCAATTGTAATTTATTCCTATCTATTGACTGTAATGTAAAAAGTGTCTGACTGGATCATATCACTGACATTATCACAGACGGTAAAGCATTTTATTTGCACAACTATCGAATTCAATAAATATTATTGGATCACACTAAGACACTCCTAGTGGTTGTTTTAACGTTGCAACGAGAAAGTGCAACGGACGCTGTCTTCAACATCACACAATGTACAGCTGAAGAGAGGAGAGGCAACCTAAGTAGTGAAATAACGGTCGGGCACCAAAAGACGCTGGAATAAAAATAATAATTAGAAAACGTATATTTTATTGTTGATAGACGTTGATAATCGAGGCTTTTACTTGCCAGTCCGAGAGATGTACAAAATTTGTGTCTATCACAAATTATTGTTATCAACCCATGGACAACAAGAATACTTTAGAAAGAGAAAGAAGCTGAAACGAGAATCATCGCGGTGCTATTGTTGATTGACGATCCAGTGTAGTTCAAATCTTGATTTTATTGGGGTGTTTGATAAAAGTATTGGTGTTCAATTGATTCATTGATGGTTGTAATGTCACAGTAGAATAATAGACAAATTAAATTCTTTTTATTCAACTAAGTCCCACCTTTTGGGTGGGTCAGATCCCTTGACTGACTGAATTTCGCAAAATATTTTTGTTGTATTTCTTGCTTACCTTGGACAGAAATGAAACTCGAGTAATTAACGTCTCTCGCTTCGCCCTGGCCTGGCCGCAAATTTCACATTTTTTCTAGAGCGGCCATTCGAACATTTAAAAATACCTTCAAATTTGTCAAAGCACCTAGCAGGGTAATAGAGGTTTTTACACGTCAAATAAAGTAGTTTTTTGGTACCAATAATACCATTAGCAGCCTTAATGGTAATTTTGCAATGACATTATGAAAAAAAAGGTATGGAAATTTTCGCATACTTCGATTAAAATACTACTTTATTTTTTTCTATTACCCTGCTAGGTGCTTTGAATTTGTCCAATCTTCGAGCTTAACCACATAAATTCAATTACTCGTCGAAACCATCAGAAAACACCGAATATCTGAATCCGCGCTCACCTCCAAATTTTACGTTTGTCAAATCTGTATACTTGCTAAAATCAGTGATTTTATGATTTTTATCAGATAATAAATGCAACGTTTTCTTCGGATCTCAAAAGGTGAGTTATTTTCTTGTGCTAACGAAGCCAAAAGAATTACAACAAGAGATTCCTCATTAAGTCCGAGGTTCCAAATTTTTATTTTAACGAGTGGGTACCCTTCGGGTTGGGCTATATTCCCACTCGTCAAAATAAAAATTTGGAATCTCGGACGTAATGTACGTAAAATTATTTAAATTGCAATTGCCTACATAAGCTCATAATTATGTGAATTACTTTTTATCAATGCAAGTCTAAGAGGAAGCGGAAGGTATAATCTACCCGAAGCAAAAATGGAACAAAGACTGAAATCATCTACTGATAGGTAAATTCAACAATAACAGTAAACAACAGTAAAATGTACATACGTACTTACGTACTGTGTTTATGTCCTATGTTGAGTTTATAATTTGCGGAAACGAAATACACCGACCATTCTCAGAAATGAGATCAGTTATACCATGGCACTGCCGAGTTGGGCAATGTAAATACATGATTGAATTCATATGAGCGAACGCGAAGTGCTATTTATACACGTAAGCTACCTTGATTATATGGATCCGAGTGATGACGATCGATAGATTTTATGCTCTATAAAGGGTAGATAATTCACCGAAATCTTAAATGATTTGAAAAAAAAAGCAAACAAACAGCGACAGACGACGACATACAAATCGTTAATGGCTTATTTATTGGTTGTTCAAATCAAAGAAGCTACAACATGGCAGAATCAGCACAGCGCTTCAGTAAAATATCCCATGAGTAGCTTCAGACTTGATTAATCTTCTAAAAACGGCAAGCGTAATGTGGCATAACAATCTGTTAAATCCTGTTTACGGCTAGGTTCTGAAATGACGAAGGAAGGTGGCACCCAAATATTCTAATGGTCCACGAACTTAGAAGAGAATTTTCGCCCTAGTTTAAAAATCGCTGTCGATGGAAATAAAATTCTTCAAAATCATCTCACACTTAATTTGCCTTTAATTCAGAATTTTTAACAGAATCTCGATTACATGAAAATTTAAATAGAGATCTAGAGACACAATCTATATAATTTATTGACAATAAAGCCATCATCTTCGTTGAAATTGAACACTAAAATAAAGAAAATTAATTTTACAATTCGGCACTGTACAACCAATGCAACTATCTATAACTAAATTGTGTCCGTTATCGACGCTATCTTATTCGATTTTGTACTCTTGTTCTCACTGCTGATGCTGGTGTGTCTGTCGAAAATGCGAATGATGAAATCTGTAACAAAACCAAATTCGTCTGTTAACGACAATGAAAATGAAAGTATGTGACGGACTCTGACTGAAAGATTTTTTACAGAGTGTCAAGTGGTCGCAATAAAATCGGCAATTTTACTCACACTCGGTGGTGTCTGAGGAGTACATTCACCCAATCGGCTTCTACCGTTCTGTGGTCTTTGACCCATTGTCAGTGGAAAACAACAACCGGATGGTTCCATTTGATTAACTGATTCATATTGTCGTAGGCATACAGTCAAACATTTTTCGTAGTGCTCCCAGAGCATTTTATTCGTTTCACTTAATTTACCACTGGGCCACGATGTATGACCATTGCTGTCGATCAGTTTTACGTCGTACGCAGTTTTAATAATTTTTTCCCCAGTCTCGAACGAGACCTTAAAGTCTTTCAGTGTGACCATCAACTCGCACTTAGCTGTGGGTGTATAATACGTTACAATTGGAGTTTTCTCACGTAAATATGTAATGAATTTCGCTGCGATTTTGTATTTATTCCAATGAACTGAAGGTAGTGTGCTGTATGTGAAGACAGAATCTCTGAAACCGCTGCAACGAAAATTGAAAGTATAACTTCGCCTGCTTCTCTCAAACTTCTTCTGAACACTGAACTTACCTCTGAACGTTCGGCTTATGCACCGCAATTTGCAAACCATCATTGGATATTCGATAGACACTGTCGATATTGTTGCTTCTACCTTTACGGCTTTCGATGATGAGTTCACCATTCGATTGAATTTTGAAAGTAAATTTCTGAACGTTATACTCGTATGGTGGAAGATGAGCGGTTGTCAGCGGCGATACACTCAGTTTCTCTTCTGTTGTTGGTTCCTTGTTTGCGTTAGCTGGGCTTGACGTCTTGAAAGGACTTTGTAAACGCGGTTGTTGGAAGTAATTCGGACTCTCTGGACAAGCTCTGCCGATTTTCTGCCCGGTGTCGTACGGATTGTTATAATCATTCACGCACCGATCACGCAGAGCGTGTCGGTAATTTTGAGATGGATCTTTTACGTTCAAGGCACAATCACCAGCTGGAATCACATCCAAACTTCGATATCTTGGGACATTTCTCGCAGGACTCATGTATTCGTTGACGTTTTTGCAGGCATAGTCATCCTCTTCATAGTTGTATAGCGAGGAAGACGTTCGACCAGGTGCTGTATTTTCGTAGTACACTGATAACTGATTGTTGTGTCGATCGACAGATCGAGACCGAAGGAACGGGTTTTGTGATACATTTTGCGATGATGATGTCCGCGACAAACCACTATCGCCGGACAAATGTCCGTTTAAATGTTTCTTTGCATGCTGTGCGATGAATGAGTGATTCATGACCTCCTCTAGTTTGATTCTCTGGTTCTGATTTTTGCACAAGAGCCTGTCGATTAAATCCTTTGCCTCCCAGGACAGATAAGTAGGTAGTTCATGGTCCTTTTTCACAATATTTGTGAATGTTGATTTGATAGCCTCTCTTTCACTTGTATTTGCTTCAAATGGAGCACGACCAACTAACAGGTGATACAAAACAACTCCCAAACCCCACACATCGGTTGGAAGTCCATAATCTCGTGAGACCACCTCTGGTGATATATAGTTCGGTGTTCCACACATTGTCATGTGTTTATCGCCGGTAGAAGTCAATTTTGTTGCTAATCCAAAGTCGGCAATTTTTATGCGATTGTCACTTGTTAGCAGTAGATTGCCCAATGAAATGTCCCGATGTAGAATTTTGTTTGTATGTAGGAAAAGAAGTCCATTCACCACTTGGCTGATAATGTCAGCCGCTTCATCTTCTTTCAAACGAAATCGACGATCAATCAAATGTTTCAAACTTCCGTTTTCAGCCAATTCCAGTACTAAGTACATGTACTTATCGTCTGCAAAATATGTGTATAGCTCCAAAATAGCTGGGTGTTTTAGAACTGCATGTATTGTTACTTCACGTATAACAACATTTTGCATTTTAGCATCTTTGGCATGTAGTTTATCGATCTAAAAAAAGGGCATGTCTCAGTTTGTGGAACTCTTCTACACCAGACAATGAAATAAGACCAAACGGGCTATTTACCATTTTTATTGCCACAATCCTCCCCGTCACCAAACATTTTGCCCGGTGAACAACAGCAAAACCACCTCTTCCGATTTGTTCGAGGATTTGATACTCCTAGAAATTAAAATGAAAATGTTTACCGATCACAACACTTGTTTATGTTTACGTTAAAAACCAACCTCGATTGTTTTTGGAAATGACAAAATATTGTCGTACATGGTAAATTAAATTTCTGTTTAAAAAGAAAATACCGAAAATTAAAGAACGGTCACGAAATACACGATAGAAATAAACAATAACGTTTCGTGCGAAACGGAATTTTAAAGAAATTTTAGTCTGCGCTTCATTTAGAAATCGTTTACTTTTAAAAAAAAATCCACAATGGCGTTTGACATAATGCATGTCAGAATTGAGTACCCAACAGATAAATGTTATATTGACACCGCGGTACTTTTGAAAATTCGATTATCAATTAAGTAATCCAATTGATGTTATTCAAGCCACATCCACATGCGATGTACATTGTACACGTAAAAATACATAATAAGGAGAATTGGATCGTAACAGCGCACTTCAAGCATGAGTGGTACTCTAAATAGAGTCCTGAAACTCGACATATAAACGTAAATCACTGTAAAAACATGTTCATGTAAAATAGAGAAATATTTGCAGCTGACCACTATGATCACTCAGGCTTAAAGCGCGTTGATCGTAACTATAACTTCTTATTTTTCCTCGCTTGTCAATTGACTATTACTACCGTTTTGACTGTATGAAACTGGACACAGGCTCAGAAGGTAAGGGTGTCATTAAAATAGGCCGAAAGAGTTATGTATTAAATTTTTTCATGTGCCGCGGTCCAAAAGTTTTATATATATACGTATCTGTTGTGATCAACCATTCCGATTTTAGGCATTTTCGCTTGTCGCATTTGATCATTTTAATCATTTGAATAATTCGTCTTTTACTTGCTACCCGTGTTATGGTCTAAGAATATATTTTCTTATTCTTTTTGGCCATAAACACATAGGGAACAAGAACACTTAATCGAGAGTTAGAAACTTGATTTCCCCACGCGTGGATTGATTATTTATTATTTATTAGATTGATGTTTAGAGGCATTCAGCTGTGGGTATTTTTAGGAATTCCAAACGTCCTGTAAAAGGAAGCATCGTTTTGAAACTACACAGGATCTTCAATCAACAAAAAAATTGAACAATTTTGTTTCAATGTCTCGTTAGGGTTTTCCAATAAATTGAAGAAAGGAGTATGCATTTTTGGTTCTTCAATAAACGAGTGAAAGGAGTTAGCCTAATAGCCTTGCGCTGTGGGTGAGTTTTTGTGTTGCATTTGGTCCGTTGCCAAATCGCAACGTATAAAAAACTAGGCACGGCCCCCTGTCCAATCCGACTGAAGATGGTTAGACCACGCTAACCTCTGACCGCCACTGTATCCGGAGGTCGAAATAGCATTTTATCTCCACTTTCGCTTCACGCGATCCATGGGAAAGGGAAGATAAATTATGCTCTGTTTGTTTGTTTTGGTGTTGGTTCTGCATATTAGATAACACCACCCCTGGAATTAGTATGTTTTCCACGTAAAATAAAGTTTTGTACCATTGGTCGATTACAATGATGATTGAATGACTATTGTCATGAGTTGTGCTCTGGCACCTTTGCCTTCGCCATCTCGTTAGTTGGTGGCGGGTTTCTAATGTGTTAATCCACATGAGTATTGGGCAACCATTGTGATCCACGTTGCAAAAGCGTTCTGGTTCAGAACGCAACGGCTTGAATCTACCCGGGATTCTTCAATCAATGATTCGAAACTTAGAACGATATACTGTCAACAAAATCCTGTATAAGGACAGAACAAATTCTGTAAACTTTTGGTTAATCTGGAACGGAGCTGAACCACACGTGCGGAAATCAAGTTTCTAACTCTCGAATAAGTGTTCTTGTTCCCTATGTGTTTATGGCCAAAAGAAAATATATTCTTAGACCATAACACGGGTAGCAACAACGCACTTCAAGCAAAAGTGGTACTCTAAATAGGGTACTGAAACTTGACAGTGCTACATACAAAATTTTACACTGTAAAAAGAGTGGGGATAAAATTTCATACAAAATAGTACTCTATTTGGCAGCTGTCATTAATAGCACTTCTGCTTGAAGTGCGTTGGTAGCAAGTAAAAGACGAAATATTCAAATGGTATATGCTGTGTTGAAAACAAGGTTAGTTCAATCTAGTTCGCCGTTAACAGAAAACTGAATTAGAAATATTTTCTAAGACCGGTCTTTCTATTTAGAATCTGGAAACCAGTAAAACCAACACCCTTTGCGCATAAAATTTAAACAAAAGTTCTTTTGGATTTTTGGATAAAACAAAGCACCTAGCAGGGTAATAGAAAATAATAGTACTTTAATCTAATTATGCGAATACCTTTTTTCAACATTTTTAAATAGGTCCACCCTACGAGGACAAGTATTACAAGAAGTATAACCGAATCTTTTCCTTCTCAATAGAATAGAATGTTTTTTGAATATTTTTGCGCACAAATGTAGGCTAGAATTTTGCCAAGCGGTGAGCGCTCTTAAAATGGGACAGCATAAATACGATGCTAAAATGCTCAGTTGCACCACCATTTCTCTGTAAAAAATAAAGGAATTATCAAAAAAATTGTTCGAGTTTGTTGATAATGTCGTTATTTTTTGATCAGAAATTGGGGCAACATCGAGCAACACAAATGCAAAGTTTTTGGGATGTATAGATTTGCAACACAACAGTATAGTGATAATGAGAAATCTTTTACTTCATTATTTTTAATATTATTCTGATTCGCTTATCTCTTACTTTTGCTGCCGCTGACACATCTTAAGCCTTGGACACATTCATTAATCTGTCCCGTAACACGACTCCTAGCATTAACATTGAATTAACAAACGTACAATTTTGAGGTTTTATCTTATCATGTCTGTATTGTATATTTTAACTCATACAACGTAAATATACATAGATCCAATGATGAGTACGAACATTTTCTATGTTAATGCTAGGAGTAGTGCTTTGCCTATTAGCCCAAAGATAAAAACACAAATGAACAAGTCTGCAATCCACTTTTTCTATTTTCTTTTTAGCATTACAAATTCCAGCGGCATTTATGGTTGTAAACATTCAGTACAGTACGTTCAATCCTTAGAAGTTAATTTCTCAGTTTCAGTGCCACATGAATACCTCTTTCTGAAGTCATCGTAATTATGCTCTTCTTCAGCTGAACCGGAATTTGACTATTTTCGTTCGGTTCAAATTTAAAATTAAGTAGCAGGTAGTAAATGACAGCTTTAGCCTCCATCAATGCAAATCGACTGCCCTGAAAATTAGTTAGAACAAATGACGTGCTTTCTTAGCCGAAATGCAGTTCTACCTACAATGCAGTTTCGAGGTCCATATCCAAACGGCGCATATGTTCCAGACACAATTTTGTCTTTATTTTCGTCACTAAATCGGTCGGGATCAAATTTCTTCGGATTGTCCCAATACTTTTCATCATGGTGTAGACTAACAAATGGTATTGACAGCGCTGTCCCCCTTTCCACAGTAAAGCTGAAATTGCCATCGTCATAGCGGTAATCTTTTACACACACTCTGTCTGTGCCAGGTGCGGCAGGCCAATAGCGTAGAGTTTCCGAAATGAACATGTCCATGAATTTCATTTTTTGAACAGCATCATAGCTCAACTTGTTACCACCCAGACTGTTGTGCGTATCCAGGACTTCTTGATAAAGCCGTTCCTGAATGTCGGGGTTGACGCTGCGAATTTCAAAAAAAAATCTTTTCATTTTACATACCTTCTAAGCAGAGCGAATCATACCAAAGTTCATAGGCTACAAAAGAGAGTAGCGTTGATGACGTATCAAATCCGGCGAGGAAGAACAAGAAGCATTGAGCCACTAATTCATCATCACTCCACACTCGTTTCACAACTTTGTTCCCAATGCTGGATTCTTCAACCGTTGCGAAGCCATCGGAAGCTGTTTTCTCCTCAGCTGTGCTGGTTAAAGCCGTTCCGCTTTTGACGTTCATCAATATGTTGATCATGTCTGGTCGGAATATACCTTCCTTTTGTCTGGCTTCCATATTTGTCAAAACCATCGAACGGAAGAAATTCATAGTCTTCGAATCGAATAGTGTCACTTTAAGGAGACTTGCCAACTTTGGCAAGAATAAAATTATCATCATCTTCATGCCCGTCTTAGGAGAAGACAACTCTAAGAACTTTTTGCCAGACAAATAGAATTCGTTATTCGGATCTTCAAAGGAATTGATTTTGTAGCCGAATGCCGCTGAGGAAATAACATCATTTGCATATTTGCTAAACAGTTCCTTCATTTCGAAATCAACTTTGCCGGTAGCTTTAGCTCTGTCCATCAGAGTGTGTGCCATTTGTTCGCCACACTCAGATACTAAGTCGAACATCTGTCTCATTTTACTTCCGGTGAAGGCTGGACTTAGGGTAGCTCTCATATCACGCCATTTGGCTCCTTTGAGTAGAAATAGGCTGTTGCCGAATAAAGTGTCCACCTGAAATTTCGTATGCATCGTATAACAGTCAGTTCATACAAGTCAGTGTTAAGACATTACACACCTTTTCATCAATCAGATTTCGATGATCCTCGAAATAGTCAAAGTCCTTAATGACCATTTGTTTGATAATTTCGGGGTCACGCAAAACTAACATTGGTTTTCCAAATTGAAATGTTCCAACGATTCTGGTGAGGATGAAAAACAATATTTGAAAATTATAAGATTTCACCTAATCCATTCGAAATATTACGTAGAGAAGTGTATGCTACCGTGCCAAGTTAAAGAACGTCTTTACTCTTTCGTTACTCCAATAGAGTCTTTTAACTTAGCGTGGCAGTGTAATAGAAAAATTACTTGTGACCAGGATTCACGGTGTACAGGTAGTTCATGAAATCAACCATCGATTTTTTATTGAAGAACATTTCGTTGAAGACGGAATATATCGGTTTGGGTTTCAAGAAACTTATGCCTCGCTTCTCAAAGTAGTCATTCTTTTTGGTATACCATTTGTAGACGGCATATACAATAAAAGAAATGGCACACCACAACAACAAGTCGAATATCATGCTGGATATTTTATCTGTAAATATTATGGAAAGATTTTTTTTTATTGCAAACATTCCGACAGACGAACATTATATGAATACACATTTCGTTGGAATACACCGAGCACAACAAAAATTACATCATTACTTAAAACAATTAAAACCAAAACAGATCAGCCAAATTTATCTTCACCGCAGTCAGTTATCATTATTGTGAACTTTAAAAAACCTACTCGCACAATGAGCACAGTATTATCAATGGTTTAGTTCGCTTCAAATTCTATTAAACAAAAATAGTTGCGTGTTGCGTCATTGTATACCGATTTATGATATTGATATTGATTCATCAACGAAACAGTAATAAAAATATGACTTTCTTTAATCTCAATGATTTTGTTAAACGTGGTGAGTTAGATTACTTCGAAATTTATAATTCCAGCAGGAACATACCTATGCACAAACTTAAGGTAGACAAATTTTAGCTTCGGTCTGCACGAAACAATCACTCAAACAGTATTAACCGCAACCAAGTCCAAAACAAAAACTTATCAATGAAAATCGAATCTCTCACGCATACAGGTAAACAAATCAAGCTCACATTCAACTTTTTTATATATAAAGATAAAAAAGATTTATTGGAATAGTACGGACAATGGTGCTAACAAACTTTGTGTGTATTCATCTCAAGGTATTTTAATGTACCATGTAATTGTGAGCTTAATGATGATGAGAATGCTGAGTCATAGATTGCTTACACGCGTAACTTGCAAAAATCATTTAGTAGTTCACTTTGAACCTATTTGAACTTTATAAGCTTTATGAGTTAGAAAGGTGATGAAATGGTTATTTAAAATTGTTGGTTCATTTATAGCTCGAACACTTTGTTTCTTATACAGGTAGATTAGGTATATGCTTCTGCATGTTGTCTGATGAAAATTAACCAAAAGTTGGTCAATGCATTTGGTTCGTAAGTTCGTCCGATGTTATTGGCAACAGTGACAAAAGCGTATTGAGGCTACAGGTTAGATTTCTCTTATGGTAAAATGAACGTGACTGAAGTAATAGATTTTAATTTAGAAATTAGAAATGGTTAAGGTGAGACTCATAATAGCATATTTTATAGAAAAACAAACAAGATGTCCATGGTGTTTCCTTTCTTTATTTTATACAGCTGCGATCAGTATTGATCCCTTGGCTGCAAATGTTTAATTGGTTTTTAGATAATGCCTCAAATTCGCGGTGAAAATGAAGATCTTAAAAGTTCGAAAGCTTAGACTCAAGTGTCAAGAGACAATAGATATTCGTGACCATGAGTATACGTTTTTCGAACGTTTCAGACTTTAATTTTCACCAGAGTAAAAAAACATTTTCATGCGAATGAACCAAAATAGATAGGACTTTCGATATTTTTAACGTTGCGAATTGGCAATGTATTATTGGAATATCTACGAGTAAGTGTTATATAGAAAGCGAATGAAGGAAAAATATAATTTTTTGGATTTTCGTCACTTTTCATGAAAGGTTGTATACGGTGTCTGTCTTGATCTTAGGCACTTTCGCTTGTAGTACTCACTGTGTTCGGGTAACAACTCGCGAAATTACCTAAAATCAATCGGCCAAAACAGGTACGTCAATAAATATTGTATATTTTACCTACCAACTACAGTCAGAAGTTTAAATTGGACTTAAGTTCTTTATTACTCTCGACTTGATAAGAACTAATTTCGGTTTTATTGAGTTTTGTTACTCATTTTAACTCGATGCATGTCGAATAATTTCCTGGTTTTAAGTAGTGGCAGAATAAGGAAGAAGGTCAACTATCATAACTAAGGCTAAGAGTAATTGTAATTTTGACTATGTCTTAGGTACTTGCGTGACAAATTGAATGGAAGATAGATGGGTAAAATCACAAATAATCCACGCGTTTAGAGCGACGTCAATTTGTGCGAAATCATACTTAACCTGTTACAGACGACTGTCATCTGTTATCGACAACGACAGCAAGAATAAACGACGAGCTCTGAATGATGAGGTCTTATATAGCAAAAAGCATGTTCAAAACAAATGAAGTAAAAGATTTCTGAAATCATCTCTGTAAATCTTCGATCAAATGAAGTAATAGTTTGTATAGTAAAACCACGACAGAGAAAAAGTAAACCTGGCAGGAGCGGTTCATTATTGAAACGTCAAATGAGGGACCGAAATGAGGTTTCCGGACAGCAAAAGTCTTCTAACTAAAGCACAAAGTTTTGTTCATCTACAGGAGTTTCATGGCTAGGCTAGTAATGTGAATGTTACTATTTGCCATACGCCAGATAATGTAAGATGAGTACAGTTTAGACGATGTATAATGTACGATAAGGTGAAATCTCACCTTAAGTTTGATATCGAAATGGTATGTTGTGTTACAAGTGTAATTGTAATATTGACTCTTTCAAGTTTACAAATTGGGCCGCAAGGGGCAAATATTCATAGAAAATCTTTTGTCAGCCAAAAGAAAATCCACAATTTTACAAAAGAAAGCCAATGAAAGTAGATAAGTAGGTATGGCCAGTCCATACAAGTCGGAGCACATACGGATTTGCATGGCGCCACCTCAAACGAACTCTCTAGTTGAAATTTGCACTAGAAATGAGTTCGTTTGAGGTGGCGCCATGCAAATCCGTATGTGCTCCGGCTAGAACAAATTTGAACGTTTGGCCATACCTATCTATATACTTTCATTGAAGAAAGCTTCATAGGATTATCTTTTTGAATATCCTTGTTCAACGAACGTTTCAAATATCTGCCACTCGTTTGCTGGAAAAAAGATATTTACCATTGCTTAGGACTAATTGTAGTCATGACGTTAATCTATGGTTAATTTCAACTGGCACCCATGTTATATGACACAGCACCAGCTTGTAAGAAATAGACGAGCAAGACCGAGTTACAACAACAATTTTCTATTTAAAGTTTTACTTCTCAACGCCCTTGATATTCATAACTTTCTTCAGCAATTCTTTTTGTTGACCCATTGTGATATTCTTCATTTTTTGATCTAGGAATTGCTTCTGAAAATTGACTATGAACTTATTGCAATGCATTATGGTTGCTCCATTGTAAAGTGTCCGAAATTTAACCAGGTGATCGCCAACCTACGTAGAAATGAATTCCATTTTCATGGATCAAATGAGAGCTTATATTTTTAGTCGTTTTACCACAGCTATCAGCGGAAGTATGCTCGTCACAAATCTGTGCGGTCGATGTTTTATCCGAATTATAGCGATACGTGTCTGTTCATTGCAATATTTACACTTCAGCCCAGAACGAATAGCTGCAACTCCAACATCACCATAATACTTTTGAACATTTTTGATTATGCATTGGGCAATGGACAGATCGGTGAATGCTAGCCCACCCTTCTTGTTATCATCTTCTGGAACTATTTGTACGACCACATATCTGGTTTTTTGAAATGAAATAAATATTAGTTCAGCATCCACATTGTGTAAGTCATGTTATAATTCACCTGAACTTTACTCGTACCATTTTTGTTTAGATTTTTGGTTGAATCTAGTTTTGTTTTGGTATTTACAAATTTCCTTCTTTTGAATTTCGAATCTTGAAATAATTCGAAATCAACAAGAAGTGTTGACATAAATATTGCGCTAAACTGGTTAAACCTGTATTGCAGCGCGCTGAAACGCAAGACTGTAAACTTTACCAAAGTTTACAGCCTTGTTATAATGGTCCAGAGGAAGTCTAATGTCTTGTAATAATCAGTTTATGTACATGATTCTGGGGAGTGACAACAAATTAGATTTTATTTTAAGCCATTTATTCGACAACTCTACTTAACTTCAAATACTAGTTCTGCCAGTCAGATACATTTGCGAAATATTTCATCGCCCAAAACCACTTACAGTGGAGGTGTGACGCAAGTCCTTTAATCCACTTAAAAAAGAACTGATGTCGGTGGAGGTGACGTTTACAGCTTCGACTCGCAAAAAAAAAGCAATTGTATCGAAAAAATTCTAAAAAAAAATTACCAAAAAAATTTTGCGTCACAAGTGGGGAATGATTCGGTTTTTCCTTTGTTTCAGGACGTGTTTTTCCCTATTTTAACAATTTTTTTAACGGTACTTTCCCTAACATTGTTTATGTGTTGATGCAAAGATTAACCCAAACTCGCTCTCCGAGCTGATGCATAATGTTAGACATACCAAACAAAGACACATAAAAATTATTATGCAAAAATGCACGAATCTCACTTCATTTCATTATTGTGGCGTTAACGATTAGTGAAGTGCCGATGGGACAAGTGGGTTGGCCTGTAGATGCGCCACATTTTTTTCATAGTACTTAATTCTCTGCGGCTTATTTTCATGTGAACCACCTTCAATGTCACCATATGAAGTTGGTTCACATGAAAATAAGCGCAGTGACAGCAGTAATTTTATGACAGAATGTACTAAAATATGGGAAAACTGTATTACATTTCTTCTTAGTTTCTAAACATCCTTCTATTAAGCTTAACCAAATTTTTTGAAATGAATTGAGAGTCATCTTTCACACAACAATGAGTCAATGACTGATACTAAATTTCAAAAATTCGAACATCGAATATGTTTTCGAATCAACAACACTGAAACTACTTTTATATCAACTCTGTATCTGTCATTTGACAATTCTCTCTTTTTATTTTGAGTTGCCATCGGTGTGTACCATTCTGAATTTATTTCCTATTAAAATCGAAAAAATTCCACATTAAATTCGACCATCGGCTGTTAAATTTTGTACAATTTTATTAGTAGCAACACGCTGCATAGTTTTACGTAAAGATTTTCTTTGCAAATTGTAAATTTATGTGGAATTTTTCGATTGAAAGTTTCTTTGCTGAATGAAGCGAAATGTTTTCGTTATTGATGTTGACAACACCACTACTTCCCTCTTAACACCATGCTCTTTTTCATTCATTGCAGTAATTTGAAATACTAACCAACAATGGGTAGAGTTATTCGTGCTCAACGTAAAGGTGCTGGGTCCGTATTCGTTGCCCACACAAAAAAGCGAAAGGGAGCCGCTAAATTGCGTCCATTGGATTATGCCGAACGACATGGATACATCAAAGGTGTAGTTAAGGTTAGCATTGAACTTCATTTCGATCGGGTGTGATGCAAAACGCTTAAATTTCACTTTCAAATTAGGAAATCGTGCACGATCCAGGTCGTGGAGCTCCATTGGCTTGCGTTCACTTCCGTGACCCATACAGATACAAGATCCGCAAGGAAATGTTTATTGCCCCCGAGGGTATGTACACCGGTCAATTCGTTTACTGCGGACGTAAAGCCAACTTACAAATCGGCAACGTTATGCCATTGTCAACAATGCCTGAGGGAACGATTGTTTGCAATTTGGAAGAAAAGACAGGTGATCGCGGTCGATTGGCCCGTACATCTGGAAACTATGCAACAGTCATCGCTCACAATCCAGAAACAAGAAAGACCAGAGTTAAATTGCCATCTGGTGCAAAGAAAGTCGTTCCATCGGCCAACCGTGCCATGGTTGGTATTGTTGCTGGCGGCGGTCGTGTGGACAAACCAATTTTGAAAGCTGGCCGTGCTTACCATAAGTACAAGGTGAAACGTAACTGCTGGCCAAAGGTACGAGGTGTTGCCATGAACCCTGTTGAGCATCCTCACGGTGGTGGTAACCATCAACACATTGGTAAAGCTTCGACCGTTAAACGAGGCACATCTGCCGGTCGTAAAGTTGGTCTCATTGCCGCCCGAAGAACTGGACGAATTCGTGGTGGAAAGGTCGAAACAAAGAAGGAAGCCAAGTAAATTTATTGAAACGACTACGGTGGAATATGTGACTATTTTAGTGTTATTTTGTGGATCAACGTTTTACTAAAATAAACACGCTAAAGTTAGTCAAATGATCCGAGTCTCTTTTTCATCGATAAGTTGCCCTGACTTGTAATGAGGCTTCCGCTTCAGGATGACAAGATTTTCATTTCGTTGGATTATGATAAGTATTTGAAGGTGCATGATAAGTATGGGGTAAGTTGTAAGATTCTACACTTCTCTTCTACATCTTCGGAAGACTGTACAGGTTGGATTATTCGACCATTTTCGATCACTTGTTGTAAAACCAAAATTATGGCTCGGAACAGGTCTGGTCAAACCTGGCTGGATTTACCTGAAACCCGACTACACTAATTGATGGATTTCTATTCAAAAATTCGTAAAAACCTTTTCAATCTTGAAAATTCCTTTAAATTTAAGGTCAATCTGAGTTTGGAGAAATTCAGGTGCCGGTCGGGTCAGGTTGCTCCAAAGCAAAATCCTAAAACAGACCTGAAATTTCAGATCACACAATCTTTTGACCACGCGGTCGACCTTTTCCGAGCTTTAAACCGAATTATAGGCTGATTTTAGGAACACTTCGTTAAAAGACGTTGACTCAGCAACATATAATATGAAAGTATTGGGTTTCATTAAATCATCAGTTTTGTTAGAAGAGTTCTAGGCGCATTTGTTAATGAATCAATATGATCAATATCAATTTCTTTGAAGTATTCGAAACTTAACTCTGCGTGGGACGGAGCTGTACTTTTGAAAGGAAATAAATCGACTGTTTTCAATCCCAGATAATCCTGGAGAAGGAGTGCTGGTTAATATTCATTTAACAAAACTAGATTAGACCACATTAGATATATGGAGCATCGTTTCTACACCCTAGTTTACAAATCACTAATACTAATCACTCTGATCCAAGTATTTTTAGCAAATTAATGGAAAATTTCCTATCTCATTAGTTGTATTTCTATCGTTGGGGGAGCTATACGTCACATACCCGTTTGTAATTTGATAACTCCTAATATCAAAAAAAAATCTTGGGTTAGGACAATGGCGGAACTACCGACATTACAATCAGTCTCAGAGAGTCTAGAGTACTTTCTGACAGGATTACCCCAAAATTTGTATTTATAAGACGTCTGGCTAACGTTGTCTTATACTGCAAAATTCATGTAGAAACCAAATGAAGGGAAAGACTTCACTCCACTCTGTTGAAAATACTCATAAGAAGTAATAGAACAAAACGGTAAGTGTCCTATAATAGCGAGGGCAAGGGTCTGTGACTGACGAAACATATTACAAATTATGACATACGTCGTAACAGCTACTTACAGATTTTTTTCAGGAATAATGGCTTACAGCATACAGTTGAAAGGCAATTTTCGACTTTTAAACAGAATTGTAATAAAAAAATTTAATTTGACTTTACAGACAACAAAATCCGTAACAAATAAAAAATAGGACACGAATTATCAACGAATAACAATAAATTTGAAATATAAAATGAAATTTGTTCCATGAATTTTGTGTATACTAAACTAGTAGTAATCGTAGTTCGTGTTAGACATCTAGCAACGATTTCGCACTATCAGCTCGACGACGCTTCTGTTTTAGACAAAATATTCCCATCACAAACTTAATGCAATCCGAGAAGGTCATCTTATTCCGTTTACTGTACACATTAAGATATATTCCAATGACTACAATCAATCCCGACCACAAATACCTGGAAATTAAAAATAAATAAAATAAATTCAGGAGTTAATAGTATATACGCAGGCTCTTACTGAATGCTAAACGGCTTCGTAAAAAGCAAGAATGATATGGCAATTGTAACGGCTTTCCTTGCGGTGGTTACAGCAGCTGATGAAGAGAAACACATTTTTTCCCGACATTTCAAGTATCAAATGAATCTAACATACCCGCTGTTGGTGCCCCACAAGTTTTCACTAGAGTCAGTACAAACTGAATTCCTAAGTAACCCGACAAGCTAAACAGGAAAGCGTAACCATACGTTTGGATGGGATACTGTGAAATAGAAACAATTCAATTTACATTGTACATTCACCAAATTCTGCTTTATATGCATGCCTACCGTAGCACAGAAACGCAGCCCAGTCACGAAACGGCCACTTAGTACCAATATAACGAGAAGATATATAAATCCGATTCCATACGAATAAAGCACAACCTCATTGGTGGTTGCTTTATGTTCCCTGGAAATAAATTGGTCAAACCAATGACTTTTGGGCAGTAATTGGTGTTTGGTGCGTATACTCACCGCATAGCCTTTTCTTGAACGTTCCCAATCACAGCATCAAACAGCAATGCAGTCGAAATCATAATTACTCCCGTAGCGTTAAAATTTGGCGACAGTTCAGAGTCGACTGAATAATGAGAAAATTGTATTAGAATTCTGACCTTCTATAGGCCAAACGGTGTAGTCTATCGGACACTTACCTAACGTAAATAAAGTCAAACCAACACACATACAAATTGCGGCCAGAAAGTCCAAAGCTCCATGCTTTTTCTTCTGGATTAAAATGCTTCCGATTAAAACCGGAACTAGTTTGCAACACTTAAATATAACTTGGGTGGGATAGTTTAAATAGCCCAAACTGGAATTCGATAGTCCCATTGTGCCCAGAGTCAAAAACGCTAACAGAGCATAAGTCTTCATTGGAATCAGTCGTTGTATATTAGCCGCTTCGAGTTTGCGTTCAAAATAACCAAATAGGGTGTAATACGCAAATTGAATGAGCGTTAGGAACCATCCGAACGATTTAAATTCCTCCAACGAAAAGATTAGCTCTTGTAGATATCCATAGATAATGTAGAGCACAAAGACTCCAGCACAGCACAACAGAAACTGGGTGGTACCATTATAATGGGTTAAGTCAAAACATAAAATTTTTATTTCACTTGACTTCTGATCGGGCTTAGTCTTATTGCTGTATACAGGCAGCACACTCTTGCTGGTACTCATTTTCTGTTCGATAAATCTATATCCAGAGATTTATTTTTGTTTACATGTCGACGGATTATAATACTGATGACAGCACGATATAGGCGATTATCTGTCATTATAATGCCACGAGGGAGGGTACATTTTGTGTGTCTTATCGCACAAATTATATGTCATCCATTTATTACTCGTTCTGTTGTCTTTTGACACGAAATTCATTAATGTTTCTTTAAACGTTACTTTGCTAGCCATTCTGGACTTGCACACGTTTGGTTCTATACTGTTTTTGTAATTCGACCATTCGAACATCAAATGAACGATTTTAAATAGGGCGCCAAAACAGACCATTATTCGAAAAATCTAATCGATCGATCTGCCATCTCTGAAGATGACAGAAAAGAAACGTCATTGTTTTGGCGGGTAAAATACTGGTAAGACACAACAAAGCCTTCATCAGTCTTCGTATTCGAAGAATTTCCAGAAATTTGCAGATAAAAAAAATCATTTTAAGAAAAGTGAAGTGTGAATTTGTCTGAATATTGACGAACTAAAATGGCCAGCAGAAATTACGATCAAGACCGAGGTAAGATTTTGTGAAAATAGAGTGTTGGCTGTTCGATCTGAAAAGCTTGAGCTCATTTATAGATGTCGACTTTTATAGCTTCATTCCAGTTCACAGTCAAGATCGGAACTTAAACAGTTCGTCCTGATCCGAGCAGTAGTTTCATTGTAATCATTTTTCCATTTTCTACGCCAAACAGATTCAATCAAAATTTTCCTCAACGAGTTTTGTCATGAGACTGACGAGGGACGGAAAGTGTTCAAGTATGCTGCACAATTGACTAATTTAGCCCATCGCGAGCAGACCGCTTTGACCATCGAATTGGATGACCTGAACGAGTTCAACGACAATCTCGTTGAAGCCGTAGTACAAAATACTCGGCGTTATGCGAAACTATTTTCCGATGTTGTGTCGGAGATTCTGCCAACATACAAGGAGCGTACAATTGTTGCCAAAGACTCATTGGATGTTTACATTGAACATCGACTGTTGATGGAATCTCGTTTGCACAATGATGCCGAAACTAGAAATCCGAACAATCAGTTTCCCAACGAATTGATGAAGAGATTGTAAGTTCACTCGTACACACTCACATGCGTTGGTAATGCTAACAAATTGTGCTGCAATTTTTCAGTGAAATTTACTTCAAAGCCCTGTCGCTGGACAAACCCATCGCTATACGGGAAGTGAAAGCTTCCAATATCGGCAAATTGGTGACGGTTCGTGGCATCGTTACCCGTTCCACGGAAGTGAAACCAATGATTGTGGTAGCCACATACACATGCGATCGTTGCGGCGCCGAGACTTATCAACCAGTAAATTCACTGAGTTTCATGCCAGTTGCTGACTGTCCTTCTGAAGACTGTCGGGTGAATAAGGCCGGCGGTAGATTGCATTTGCAAACGCGAGGCTCGAAATTCGTTAAGTTCCAGGAAGTGAAAATTCAAGAGCACGTAAGCTGCACACATTTCAACGTAACATTTTTTCGTCAATTTCACCTAAAACCGATTATCAATTTTCTAGAGCGATCAAGTGCCAGTTGGTCACATTCCACGTTCATTAAATGTTTTCTGTCGCGGAGAAGTAACACGTCAAGCTCAACCAGGTGATCATGTTCTAATCACCGGTGTATTTCTACCGTTGGCTCGCACTGGCTTCCGTCAAATGGTTTCGGGTCTGCTGAGTGAAACGTTTTTGGAAGCCCACGTAATGCACAACTCGCCTCATTTCAATTTCAATTCGATTCTAGTCTTCAATTTACTTAATTTAGCGAATCACCTGCTTGAACAAGTCTAACGATGAAGAGATACATGGCGAACTAACGCAAAACGAGTTAGCTGAACTGGCAAAAGAAGATTTCTACTCGCGCCTGGCTGGAAGTATTGCTCCCGAAATCTATGGGCATTTGGATATCAAAAAGGCTCTGCTCTTACTCTTGGTGGGTGGTGTCGACAAGCGTCCCGATGGCATGAAAATACGCGGAAACATAAATATTTGCTTGATGGGAGATCCAGGTGTTGCCAAGTCCCAATTGCTTGGCTATATTAGCCGTTTAGCAGCACGCAGTCAATATACGACCGGTCGAGGTTCATCCGGCGTTGGTTTAACTGCTTCGGTTATGAAAGATCCACTAACTGGTGAAATGGCTCTGGAGGGTGGTGCACTGGTTTTAGCTGATCAAGGTGTTTGCTGCATCGATGAATTTGATAAAATGGCTGACACTGATCGAACCGCTATTCACGAAGTCATGGAACAACAAACCATCTCGATTGCAAAGGTAAATATGAAAATTCTTCAAGAAGAAGTTCGTTCCAATCATTTAATCCCTTTTCAAATAGGCTGGTATCATGACTACGCTAAATGCACGCGTTTCAATATTAGCTGCAGCCAATCCAGCATACGGCCGTTACAATCCTCGACGAACTATCGAACAAAATATTCAACTACCAGCCGCGCTACTATCTCGTTTCGATTTGTTGTGGTTGATACAGGACAAACCAGATCGGGACAATGATACTCGTTTGGCCAAGCATATTACGTACGTGCACAGCCATGGCAAACAGCCGCCGACTAAAGTCGAAGCAATGGACATGAATTTGATGCGAAAATATATTGCATTGTGTAAACGCAAAGAGCCAACGATTTCAGCCGATCTCAGCGACTACATTGTTGGTGCATATGTGGAATTGCGACGTGAAGCCAGGAATAACAAGGACATGACATTCACCTCGGCCAGAAATTTACTGGGAATTCTGCGATTGTCGACTGCCTTGGCTCGAATGAGATTATCAGATTTGGTTGACAAGAATGATGTAGCCGAAGCGCTGCGTCTGTTGGAAATGTCGAAAGATTCACTGAATCAGGTTGACAATCAGAAAATTACTCAGTAAGTGTTTCACAACGCAACGATTTGATTTTCGCTGTTTTTGGTAACGAAAATATTTTTTTGACCTTCTTACAGTGTCGCCAATACATCGGATAAGATATTCACCTTGATTCGGGATCTGGCCGGCGATGCAAAAACCGTTAGCTTCACTGATGTTTACAACCGTTGTACGAGTAAAGGATACAAACGTGATCAGATCGATACTTGTGTGGATGAGTATGAAGAGCTCAATGTTTGGCAAGTGAACAACAATCGAACAAAACTTACGTTTGTCTAGTATAGTTCGTACCTAAATAGTGTTCTTGAGTGTTTTTTTTTATTTAACTGTGTAAGCATAAAACTAAATTGTATCGAAGGATTGAAAGACTTTGAGATCAACTTACAATTTTTGACCTTAAATTTTAGAAACATTTTGTCTCCCGAATCGGGTCTATTAAGTTTAGTTTTACGATGTTTGTTGTCATGCCGATTTAATTTCTTTTCAATAAAATAAATGCACGAAAGCCACTCGGTTTTGGAACTTTAGAAACAATTCTGGAATTCCGTCCCTGATAGGGATTCCCTATCCAAGAAACCAGAAGATCAATCACAACCTTTTCTGTCTAAAATTTCAATTTGTTTACTGAAAAATATTTTATTTCCAACAAAACGATTCAATCGAAAGTAAAACCGTTGGGATCATAAGGCCGCTCTTCATATGTGCATACTTCCGGACGAATTGCTCATTACCGACCATAAACACCACTCGCTGCCATCCTTCAAATTCTCGGCTACAATCAGTCTGATCCGGAAGTTGAATCAGAGCACCCATCACCATCGTTAACGCTCTCCTCATACACTTCAGGAGTCGGTGGAGTAGGAGCTGGTCTAATAGCACCACCTCCTTGTCCTTCAGGTGTGTGCCGCTAGGAAATAACTCGAATGTTCGGACATTACTGGTTGGAGCTCAAAAGTTTCAGATTCAGCAATCGACGGGGGCGGACCTCAATCAAAATGTTCTGTATGCGTTCTGTCTTGTGAAGGGACGTGTGGTGCAGCAACTGATAAGTGTAAATCTGAATAGCCGGGACCGCCACTGCACACATGTCCTAAGGTCGAAACATATGTCTTTGTCTCGATAGCTTTCGCTATTAATTTTCACTTAACGTGAATGCTCAGAGGAAAGGGAAGAGCAATCAAGAGGCTCTGTTAAAGGATTTTTCACTTTTTTTAAACAAAAGAATGAATAATTTATTTTCAAACAATAATTTACAGAAAAATACTAATGAAAAAACTTCATTCAATTTTTCCGTTTGTAGCATTGTATTCAAAATACTGATCCTTGCATCGTTTGTCATTTCGTTAAGCATAGAACCAAGTTTTTCAATCAATTCCTTGCCTTCTTTACACCAAGGCCCCATCGTTTCTGTAGCAATGGCCACGAAATGATTATTCAGGATCATTTCTCTGTAGAGATATCTTTTCCGACGAGCAGCTTTTTCCGCTGCAGAACCTGCGACTCGCATTGTGGACTTGATATTTGACGGGAAAAGTGTATCGGTGCAGGTCGCATCTCATAATAGTGATTTGCCTTTGATGAATGGCATGATGGTTAGTCCATCAGCTCTCTTACCATTCGAACGACTAACACCTGGCGGTTCAAGTAATGTGGGGATGTTTAGTGTATTTATAGTTAGATAGATGATGTTATTAAATTCTAGATGCCTTGGATGTACGCCAGCGCCTTTTTTGTAATGTAAAGCATGATAACCATAACTATTTGAATTTATGATTTTCACAGATTTTGATTCCAAGGTGTCCAAGGTGTCCAAAAATGTCCCTTTTTTTGTTTCGGGCTTTCCTAAATGTTTCTCTAGTCCGTTGCTAAACCGTAACCTTAAAAAAACCCGGCTGTGCCATCTGATGAATGTTTGGCAAGTGAACAACAATCGAACAAAACTTACGTTGGTAAAGTATTTTGTACCTAAATGGTGTTCTTGAGTGTTTTTTATTTAACTGTGTAAGTATAAAACTAAATTGTATCGAAGGATTGAAGGACTTTGAGATTGACTTACAATTTTTGACCTTAAATTTGAGAAACATTTTGTCTCCCGAATCGGGTCTATTAAGTCTAGTTTTACGATGTTTCTTGTCATGCCGATTTAATTTCTTTTCAATAAAACTAGGTCCCACCTTTTGGGCGGGTCAGCTCCCTTGACTGACACTTTTCTAAATGTAGTTTTGACGTATTCATAAAAACTTGTCACATTTAAAACATAATATATTTACTATATTAATAGAGGACGCCAGCTTTTTTGGACAAAAACGATAATGCCCCACAATAACAGTAATTCCCAACAATAATGCCCCGTCAAAAATGGCGACCATTGTGAATGCATTCACATGGACAAGTTAATTTTCTATTTATTTTTGATTTTTATTCTAAAAGTTCGTCCGGATCTATATTTTATCACAGCAATCCGTAGATCTAATCTGTAGCGAGCTAGCGACTTTGAGCTGGAAAAAATCTATTCATTTTACAACGCGCTGTTCGACGACAAACATCATCCACTACACAACAAACACGTGCTTAACCTGCAAGCGGAACACATGATGTTTGTTGTCGTACAGCGCGTTGTAAAATGAATAGATTTTTTCCAGCTCAAAGTCGCTAGCTCGCTACAGATTAGATCTACGGATTGCTGTGATAAAATATAGATCCGGACGAACTTTTAGCATAAAAATCAAAAATACATAGAAAATTGACTAGTCCATGTGAATGCATTCACAATGGTCGCCATTTTTGACGGGGCATTATTGTTGGGAATTACTGTTATTGTGGGGCATTATCGTTTTCGTCGAAAAATGCTGGCGTCCTCCAATGACTCCACGCAAATGACAGTAAAATTTGTCAACAAAAATTCTTGGAAATTATCGAGCGTAAGGTGGAATGATTTTTAACCACTTTTTCTTATAAATTTTCAATTTTCAAGATTTTCAATCAACCTCAAATCATAAATAAATATGACTCGTGTAGATTACTCGTGGAAAACTCCCACTCGTATGAGCCTATTATTATTTTGTTTGATTGCCTTTGTTCGTTAAATCAGAGTAGATGCGAAGTATGTTTTGTGAATGTGGAACGAGGACTTTTTCACAAAATAAAAAAGTGCGATAGATGTTCGTCTCTTACACTTTTGCGTAAAAAGAGGAAGTCCCCTGGTACTTAATATACCTTCACATGGTGACATGGTAATAAATGAACTTTATTAGTTTTCGGTTCATCGTTAAAAATACCTCAGTTTACCAACATTTTCGGTAAATTGGTACCAATTTCGACTCTATAATGGTAGAGGGATTTAACATATTTGTAAAAGGAGAAATTTATTGGTAGACAGAGAAAAAATAATTCCTCGATTTCCCATGCACAAAGCCTTCAATCGTGAATAAAATGTCACGACTCGTGTGAATTACGGCCCTCGCTTCGCTCTGGCCGTAAACTTCACACTCGTATTTTTTTTTACAATATTCTCTTTGATTCATTTCATTCCATGTATTTAAAAAAAAAAAAATCAGAAATTAGTTGAGATAATTCTTACATCGCCTGCAAAAATGTAACTTTTTTATTAAAATTTCTTACACATTTTTAATGAAAGTGTGCTAATTTGATAACAGGCATTTTGCTGGCGTAACACATGGTTGTAGGGGTAAAAAACTCTATTACTTGATAAATGACAAACAACTTGATAGTCAACTATCAAATTTGATAGTCAACTATCAAGTTGTTAGTCAACTATAACGATGTTAGTAGTTCACTAGCAAGAGATGTTTATGCGTTAAAAGCTGGACATCGAATGATGAAATTATTCTTTCTACTATTTTTACTCGGATAGCTTCCAGATCCTTAGTCCTACATAGCCCATCTTCGAACTTAGCCTCGGTATTTTAATTCCACGTATTTAAAAAAAAAAGAATCATCCAAATTGGTTAAAAATTGCTCAAGTTATCGTGCCCTCAACGAAAAATTGTTACCCACATTTAACGTTTTTCAATCACAGTGAACCTTTTTGTTATTTCGGTATTTTCTGGTGTAAGACACTGACTTTCAGTCAAGGGAATAAATGCACGAAAGCCAATCGGTTTTGGAACTTTACAAACAATTCTGGAATTCCATCCCGATAGGGATTCCCTATCCAAGAAACCCAAAGATCAATTTTCAAACACAACCTTTTCTGTCTAAAATTTCAATTTATTTACTGAACAATATTTAATTTCCTACAACACGATTCAATCGAAAGTAAAACCGTTTGGATCATAAGGCCGCGTATATGTGAAATACTTGTGCGCACTTTATATTTGCATACTTCCGGACGAAATTACTCATTAACGCTGATAGTAATTGTCTTCCCTTTCGGATCATCAAAGCGATCCATCGTGTTTATGTCCATCATCCACGATATGCCGATGGACAAAATGAACAGAAGCATAATGACGACGAATAATCCGCCTACAATACCGGGACTGACGAAACCTACGCAGTCCCAGGAGTCGCCAAACGAGTCGAAGGCTTGTTCTGCAACAGTGCCGAATTCTGGCTGAATCTGCAGACCCGTCCAACGAATCAAAGTGGCTTTGTTCAGTGTGCCTATATCAATTGATGGTGAACAATGGAATGAAAACGTATCCACTGCAGCTATACGAGTATTTGACAGTATTGCCTGATCGTTCCATGTGAAATCATGAACCCACCAGTAACCACTGTCGCCGCTAATGTTGAATGCAAATGTATTGGTACCAGCAACCATTGAAACTCCAATTCTACCTGCAGTTAACTCGCCTACTGTTATGTTTCCGACGTCTATGTTTGTGGCGGTTCCGTCTTGAGCTACCTGTTGCAAGCCGAGGTAGTACATTAATAGACGCTCGCGTTTCCAAAATATTCCGTCAGCGGCTGTTTGTTTTGGTCGAACCGTTGTAGAGGTTGCAGCTGTTGTTGTAGTTGTTGCAGATGTTGTTGCCGATGTAGTAGACGAGGCTGCTGGTGCTGGACTTACTGCTTGACGAACGACACGTTTCTGATGTTCAGAACGTTTTCCGGTGTAAATTATGACATAATTTATATTCTGTGCTGCTAGATCCGCAGAAAGCTTCGAAATGAGTTGATCGTGTCGCGATAATTTAGAAGCTTTCGTTTCGTCGGTAGCTTCATCTGGGAAGTTGATAAAAACAAACTTTCCACCTTCATCGGTGTTAAGCGGCTCGCTTAATGCACCGTTCGGTAAAAGGTAGGCCTCAATCCTTTCCGATCCAGCAAAACCTTCCATAACTGGAACAGGGTTCTCAACGTTGGGAAGATAAAGTTTACTTTTCTGCTGTTGAATTCCTGGGAAGCAAGTATTGCCAATTGTAGTTCTGCATTGGGAAAGGTCTTCAGTTGATAGCTGAAAGAGATAGACATTTTAGACTCTGTTATCGACACTGCTAATACTGATGAAATGACTAGATGTTTCATCCAATAATTTTGGGATACGCTTGCCGTTACTTCGTACATTGTTAACGTTTCAATGAATTTTTCACCCACATGAATAAATTATAATTTGTCGTGAGGAACTGTTTGATTTTCAAATAAAAAATATTTTCTTCACTGACACCTCGTCACATGACAGCAAGAAAAATTTTACATCAAAGAAAACACGAAATTGAATTACCTGATCTTCGGCAATGACAAGAGTAAATGCGTCAGGCGTTGTGTGCTCACTCAGGACATCGATAAATTCGTCCCCATTATATGATTTCAATGCTAGGGCTGGTGTGTAACTAAATGCATAAAATTATTTTTTAATGACAATACACTAAATTATGTAGAATATTTTGAGAGACTAACTGATCGAATGGGCCCCAAATTAAAGCAGGAACATTATCAGCAATGGTAAGTCCACCGAAAAACAGGACACAGCACACCACACTTAATTTTATCATTTTGATGAAATGATCAGCACAAATGAAAAAATAAGACTGACCAATAAAGAAACGAAAAAAATGTAAAAAATTTCTTTAAGAAGCAGTCACGGGTTTGTCATCTGATTCGATAAAATTAATGTCAATTTGGTTTTGTCGTTGTTAAAATGGCAGAACTGAATGCAGTGTTGTTGGTCTTCGATTTTCGAAAAAGAACGCGCGCGGCTACTTTTTTAATCACAAATTAATACCTTGAGTAACCCAATGCTGTAAAATTTATATAGTCTATAGCCTTGGAGTAGCCTTAGCGGGTAAATTAAACGAATGCTACAACTGCTGCTCATAGCTGGTAAATTAAACGTATGTTAAAACTGCTGCTCACAGATTTGTGGAGTCAATAATTCTAGCTAGTTCGACCACAAGCAAATTCCACAGTAATTCACGGCCGCTAAACTTCTCTTTTACTTGAATTTTCTATTTTCTTCCCTCGGTAAACAAATGACTAATAATTCGTTGGGGCAAAATCCTCATACGTTCACTATGAAAAATACATGTTGGCTAACGTTACATTTAAGAGAACTAATTCCATCACACAATTGTGTAAGAGACAGATACGTCTTAATGGCAATGTGTGAAAGAGTCAGAAAAGACACGCATTGTTTGGAATCGGAATCGAAATCAATTCACGCCGTTAGTGTGCCTAAAATTTGAATTTCAAATGAACGGTTCGATGAAAAAGTGAACCGAAAAGTAAATTTCAACGCTTCCTTGCATGAAAATGACGCTGCGTTAGAAGGTATCACGTACTTTCCATTTTGAATTTCGACCGCACTTACGGCGTCAATAAAGTTAAATGTATTTTACTGGAGGCACGTATTAGTAGATGACGACGTAGCGGAAACCATATCGTCACCAAGATCTGCCAATTATTATAGAAAGTGATTATATCTGACCTCAATTTGAGTTTCAAGCTTTAAAGAACCTTCGCATTTAAATGTCGAATTTTGGCCTAATTGACGCCGTAAGTGCGGTCGAAATTCAAAATGGAAAGTGCGGAGGTCTTTCTAACGTAGCGTCATTTTCATACAATGAAGCGTTGAAATGTATTTTTTGGTTCACTTTTTCATCGAATCGTTCACTAAAAATTTAAAAAAATTTTAGGCACACTTACGGCGTGAATTCTTAAAATCGATGAAGCCATGATGGCACTTTTTTGGACAAATGGAGAAAAATGTAGAAGACAGCATGACCTGCTATTTCCTTCATTTGATCAAAAAGGTGCCATCATGGGTTCACGGTTAAAAATCGATTTTAAGAATGTGTAGGATAAAAATTGACATTTAGGTGGTGAGGTTCTTTGGAAAGAAAATCAATTTTAACGGGCAACTAATCCAGCTTACTATGAAAAAACTGTAAACGGTTAAATCTTTATTAAAAAAATATTTAGAAAACTACAGACGAATTTGACAATTTGCATATTTGTCGCCATTTTTAATCTCACTAGGAAACATTGATCTGATTATAATGAGATTTTCATTTCGGCGCATAGTAAATATGCAAACGCCAAAAATTAGAGCTCAAAGATTAAAAAATTTAATTCCTCCGAGAATTCCTCTCATTTGGGGATAAGTCCAAGTTAACCCTGAGGAAATTAAACTTCAATTCTAAAAAAGATCCGGTCGTCATTTTTATCGGTGCAAAAAGGATACCTCATGTAACGAATTACTTTCGTAGCATTGAATGTAATCTACTATTCTTATTATGATTAGATTAATTGCTTATCATATTTTCTGAGGGAACGCTATCCTTTTTGTTTAAAACAATAGTTATAATTACTTATCAATGGGGCAAATGATGGAAATGGTACTCCTTATGTGAAAATTGCCGATCGAGGCGTAGCCGAGGTCGGTAAACACACAAGAAGTACCATTTCTATCATGTTCCCCATTGCCAATACCTATATTTTATTCAAAAACTTGAGATAAAGTTGTGGATCCGTGTAGTAAAGTTAACTTTACCTCACGTTTTTGAATAAATAAATTGAAACTGATTATTGAGCACTTCCAATCAAAGTTCTGAAAGAACTCTTAACCTGTTCTTTCAGAACCTTGCTTCCAATAGTATTAATGGGAAATCAAAGTCCCAGACGGTTTATCTAAAAAAAATTCAGCCGGAACTTGTGTATATAACAGAAGTTTTCACCCATTTCTTTCTTCGACTCATTGTTGTGGTTTTCTTTTTTTGTAACGAAGTTCACCAAATATTTGTATGCAATAAAACCTCCCAAAATCTTCTAGATATCAAATATTTATTATATTTCAATCACTTTGTTGATAAAGTAATACCCAAGGATATCCTCATAGTTTATTTGCAATTATGACCATAAATACTTTGACATTTAGTTACATTTTGTAACGTGACTCACTATAGAATGAGTCATATCAATACTCTCTCTAGCAAACAAACTCTCAGCTATCTGTGTCAAATTCACAACTTATTTCTTTGTATTCTGTATTCTACCAAGACTATTCCACATTTTGACTGACTACGCTGTAATGTACATGTAAATTTCAAAGGCTACTTGATTCGTTAACCACCTCAATAAAAGTAGTTTGGTTGCTAGAGAGGGTATTGGTCATATACGATAGATTAAATATAGTTTTTAAAATTCAAAATAAAATATTTTCCTTTTTGGAAATTTAAAAAAAAAAATGTTTACAGTAAAAAAAAGAATCTAATTCATTCTCATAGCATTTCATATTATTTTCATTCCAAGATGTAATGCACAAAATCACAGAAAAAGAGGGTCCAATTCCAGCGTAAAGGAAATAGACTTGTAAAATAACAACAACTAAAAATGTTTATGTGATAACTTGTTCTTTCCAAGCACGGTTTTGTCACATCTTCAAATTTACAATTTTAATTTGAATTTATTCACAGTCGCTTCGAAGAAGTAAAACGGAAAGCGGAAGTGAAAGTTTAGTATTTTCAATTGGAAGCTACATTTAAGATAATTAACCCTGTTCATCCGATATCGACAACGACGACACAAATAAGGGATGAACTCTGGTTTGTATCCCCTTATAGCACAACACGTAATTGTTTGAACATTTTTATTTTTATTTGACTAATTGGATCAGAGTCATTGAGTCAAAACAAATATAAGTTCAAACACTGCTATCTTTTCTGGAAAAGATGATACATTCATGTCCCCACAATAATTCCTCTCTGAAACTCTGAGTAACACAATAATAGCTCAGATGTAAAAATGTAGTTTCATGAAATGCTTTATGGAAGTTTAAATTAATGTTAGGGCCTAATAGGCCCGGCCTATTTTAAAATGTACATTTGACGATGTTGTTCACCAATGCATGCGTTTGTGCTATACATCTCCTATAACAAAAAGCTAAAAATAAAAAATAAAAATCCAGAATTTAAACAAATGGACGAGCTATTTGAACAACACAATCAGTTCTAACAAACATGTGAATTGGTAAAATATGGATTAAAAAAACAAAATTTATTAAATAGATAGAATATTAGTTACAATTATAAAATTATTATATCGACATGTTTTAATGTTAAAAATCTAATTTAAAACAAGAGAAAAAAAGTGAGCAAAAGTAAAAACACTATCACTTCAAAAATGTCATTAGAATATTATGATTTGAAAACCTCGACGAAAAAAGAATCTCTCTCTCTCTCTCTCTTTCTATAAACATTAATATATTATTAGTCTTGTCGCTTCTAATAAGTGAGCTGGTATAGAATTGATTCGTATTCTATAACATTTCCGGCTAAATCACCTATAACAGAGAGCTTATACGTAAAACAAGGTGAAGCTTGCGAAGCTCGCGTACGGACACAAGTATAATACGAGTGATTTAACCAGGAATTTTATAGAATATTTTATTGCATTGACGGTCGTTATGGACTCTCTTATTCAGTTAACTTCTTCCATTTTATTCCAATCAGTCGGGACCTAAATCAGAGCCCATTTTGGAGAATTGAAATTTTTGAAACTTCTCAAATGTCAAAATTGTCAAAATGAAGAATCAAGTAAAAGAATTTCAAAACATTTAATCTTCGAAAATAGGCACTGTTATGAGTCCTAGCGTTTAGCTTCCTAGGTAAAACTTTTGCAGCTAGGGAGCTAGTTGTTTTAACTTCAAATATATGTCAGATACAATGTAACGACCGGCAGTGCAGCAAAGTCTTAAACTAAATTTACATACAAATTTATCAATTTTTTAGGATGTGTATAATATAATGATAAAACACACGAAAGTTAGATAACGAAAAAAAGTCATTGATTAACTCATCATCCTTCAGTGCATCAGTTTCGGTTGAAATCCAAATGTTTCTTAGCCTAACACAAACGGCTAGTTACCTGTTATCGACAACGGTGACAAAAATGAGAGATTAACTCAGCACTCAGTGATACTCGGAACAAATAAAGTACTAGATTGAATCGTTATATGGTGATACTCTGGCCGTTTAAATAAGGTTGATAAATAAATGTCTATTGTTACTTGTATGGAAAATGCAAATGAATTGAAAGAAAATATAAAAATTTGTCACATCGACATTGACAGCAAAATTTGAGGTAGGAAATATTTTCGTCGAAGGAATTTTTTTTATTGTTTCGAGGACATTGGTTTCTGGATCCGGGAATCAAGTAGCACATTTTGAAGTTGTCAATTCGTATTTTAGAACATCAGTTCAGCACAAGTGGTAGATACAGAAAAACATAAATGCTGCTGGAGTAGATTAGAAAGGTAAATGTGACAATAAACAATTTATTTTGGTTCGTTACTCAATCACACGTGCTTTTTAAGTACCGCGTTTAATATAACGGAACAACGCAGGATTCCAATTGTAGAGCATTTCTTGTTGTTCAAATATCTTTCGAACAAAATCTTAACACTACGATCATTCCGTTCGTTAAACAATTTGGATCACCGATTGATTTGAACGCAAAACTGTATTATTAGGCCAATCCACTTAAACTATACAATAATCCTTAAAAATGAAACGAGTGATGTAAAAGTTTATATCCACCGAAAAAGCAATACTTGAGCTCTGGATCAAAGCTCCAAACGTTTTTTCAAAAATATTTGTAACTGTTTGATTAAATTGATTTGAAACCCCCTATTGCAGTAAATTCTCACTACTTGCACTTAAATTTGGCAAAGATTTGAAAAAGTTCCTATTATCAGTAGTCAATTGATTGGACACATTATTCAGTGATAATCGTGCCGCATTTGTGGCAGTTAATTGATGCTGTCGTATGTCCAATTCAAGCATTTCTTGAATGTTTAATTCCAATGGATCATAGGTGCTCCCACTATTCTCGAATATTATATCCGTTACATTAATACCGGGTGCCGGTTGTTTAGAATTTTGAATCGATGAATTCGATACAGTAGAGCCCAACACACTTGTCACATTAAAAATTGGAACGATCGCATTGCTGTGCTGTTGCAAAAGTTTAGTGTCCGAATACCTGCGAGTATCCTTGGCTCTTTCTGGTGATGTAAATACGGTTGAATGTCGTTGGTACAGTCGTGGATAGTCGGTGTCATTGAGAATGTCGTTATTCTCCAAAAATATTGCTGAGGAAGGCGGATGCTGGCCGACTGTGCGTGGACTGACTTTGAACAAATTAAGATCACTAGTTTTTGTTGGATTTGGCATCTGATTTGTGTCATGATGATCGCCTGAACAGCTCGCTACTGGACTGTCAAATTCTCCCGAATGTCGAACATTTTCTGACATGTTATGCGCTGAGTCATGGAATTGAAGTGGTGTCATGCTACCGGATCCTTGTGGACAAGGCTTGAACGATGATTGACTGGAGTCGTCCAACGTCCAGTCACGATCATAATGAAGAGAGTTATTTTCGATGTTGGCCACAATTTGGCCGTGTGATGCACGATTATTGTTACTTCCGGCTGTGCCCATGGTTGTCGACGAATTTCCACTTCTCGGTAAATAATTTCTCAAAACTATCACAGGTGATGGTGGAGATATCGGATGCATTTTTTCCGGTGCATTTTGAATCAAAAGAATTCTGGCGAATGAGAATTTTAAAGTTATTTTCACTTCTTCAGAATAGATGGTGCCAGTGAAACAAACCGATTTCGAGCTCTCCACCGATGACATAGTTGTAGATATTGACGGCATTGAATATACATAAACACAACTCCTCCAGTCAAACCCACAGTGACTACGACTAATTTTGTCCAAAACGGCCAACCTTTAAAAATCAAGTTTTTTTTATCAACAAAATGAATCGAAATTAGATAATAATGATCTGATTACCAATTAGGCCCCGCTTTACTTCTTCAGCTGCGCGTTCAATAAGTACACAAAGCGACCAAATCACACATAATGCAGCCTGATAAAATCATTGTAAACAATAAGCCACCAGCCGATTAATTAAAAAAAGAAATTCTTACCGCACAATGGAACAAAACAGCGCAAAACAATCGTCTTCGCTCAACGCCCGACATATCCAAAGAACGCCACTTTAAGATCGAAAAATATTGCGATTTATAGTTGGAACTGGTAGTATTGATTCTTAGTTCTTACCTCATTGAACGGCTTAATTTTTGTGTGCATAACAAATGGAAATTTGCACAATTCGCAAGAGTTCGTTTCGGATGCAGTCAGCCATTGTTGTAGACATGTATGATGGACATATTTTAAACTACCTGAGCAATAGCACGGTGTTAGTAATGGATTGAACGGATCACTTTCACAATGGCATATCCGGCATATGTCACCGCTACTCTGGGAAGCTTGGCTACTACTCGAACCAAATCTGTGGAAAATTAAAACAAATTAAATTACTAGGTTAGTGAGCCTCTAATTTCTCCTACTTTTCAGATAGTTATTAGTGGATATCGTTGAAATGAGTTCTAATTGCAAAACTATCCAATACCAATTTAGTTACCACCCTTCAAAATAGATAGACAGCCCACGAATTAAAAAAAAAACTACTACAACCAGGGATTATTTTTGGAAATTTTTTCCAACATTTCCAAAAAATTTCCAAAAATTTCCAAAAACTGCGAACCGAAAACCCAATTTTCACAAAATTTCGAACGGTTTTGGCAACTCGTGAACTCAGCCTTGCAATTTAGCTGACTCTCAAAATTTTTGTTTGATTCTTGACAATTTCCGCTTTCAAATGAAGTCGATCATGATTAATTTGAAAGATGAGAGCGTCAATAAAATCAAACAAAATGATTGAGAGCCGGCTAAAACACAACATTTTTTTTCTACAACATAAATTTCAATTAGTTTATTTACTCAAGCTATCCTGCCATTTTTTCTACAACATAAATTTCAATTAGCTTATTTTGAGAACAAGAGTTGCCAAAAACGTTCGAAATGATCGAAAAATTCGGTTTTTGGACGTTCCCAATTTTTTGATTTTTTTTGGCAATTTTTTTTTTCAAAAATAGGCTCTGACTACAACCAAGGAATGCTGATATAATGAGAAGACACGCAAAACAATCGAATTAGATCCTCGAATCAGAAAAAAAAAACTTTTTTCACAAATTCGAAACATCACGTTACCACAATCCCAGAATTCTAAAAGAAATGACGATTTTGATTGAAAACGTTGTGCATTCTTGATTTCAAAGAGGAGGTAGGAGAAGGGTTTGAAGGTGAGAGACAGATGAAGCGGGTCTAAAAATCCGTAAAAAGGAAGGACGAGATTTATGAATGATGACTAAGGCAACAGTGCCGAATTATATTAGACAGATTAGTGCGAGGGTGAAACTACTCGGGTAATTAATTGATTACACACACTCGGAGGAAAATTGCCGGAGCATCCGGTAATTAATAGGAATTGAAGGAATTGACTGGAAATACAAGAAATAGAACGTAAATGAAAGGAAATACGGATAAGTATGATTAACGAAAGAACTAAGCGAATGCAAAAAAAAACTTGATCATCTCCCTCGTTGCAGGTTGTTAGTCTTGGCTATTCGGTTTATAAAATACAGTTCATTCGCTGATTGTGTCCTTTCATTTACTTCGTTCGTTTTCTTTAAATTTGAAATGAATCTTAGAAAATTATCGAAATAAAGACAGTTTTTAGAAAATTGTTTGTAAAAAGTAGACAATGAATTGAATGTTAACAGAAAATATAGTGGAATTATTAGAAATTAATAGGAATCAAAGTGCAAATCCGCCAAAACAGAATTAATCTGGTAATTAGGAACTAATTCTGTATTTGAAGGAATTGAAAGGAACTGGAAATTAATTTGTCACCATATTGACCAGTGGGTCCCTCTCGGATTAGTGACAATGATGAAGATGGCGTTCCTTGTGTAATAGGTATGGTCACCATACTATGGTGTGAAAATTTTTAATATTGAAAATTGCTACATCTTACATGAAGATATTACTTAGCATTCTTCATGTCTAATCACAGAATTATGACTATATTTTGTGTAAAGTAAGCAAGAACAAGTGGGCCAGAGCCACAAATTCCTAACTCAGTAGCTTTATGAAATAACACTAACTTAGTGAAGGTCATAATGTCAGATTGGATCAGGACAGGACTGATGCTATTGCGTCAGTGCAGAAATATCTTAAAATTTTGTCTATGTTTAGCTTACATGAGGAATTAAATAATAATAAATGTACTTGACGAAGTGAGTTACTCCTCGTAAAATCCGATTGATCCTTATGGCTTTAAATACGATTCTTTCATCAAAAGTTTTAAGTTCTATATATCGCTATGAAGCTCGAAATGTGAGTAACAGAGAATGAAAAAAAAAAAAACAGAAAGTCGCAAAAAGCTTACTGATATACATTTTGAGTTAATCGAGTCTTGTTGATTTATTTTGCTTGAATTATTTAAAAAACAAAATTAAAACAACTATAATAGGAAGTACAAAATAAAAATGACTCATAAAAGGTTTCTGTAAAACGATAAGGAAAACAAACTTTTAACGCATTCTAATTAAATAACTGACAATAAATTCGACTGAAGGCTTTATGCTCAAAACGTTTTAGTAAACAAAATAATTATTGCACTTTTATCGCCACGCATGTACATCAAATACCATTAAATTTGGAATTTAAAAAAATTTATGGACATGAGCGAGCACCACAAACTAGGTCCAAATGTTACGTCATTTAAGAATAAGAAAATTTCCGGTCAAATTTCTTTTAAATGTCCCCTCTCGTATGTCAGGAAAGTGATAGCATCTTCGAAAATTACGAAGGAAATACCTGACTAGAGGGAGAGGCTAGTTTTTGGATTTTTTTGGTGAAGGCATGGTGACACGGAGAGTGGACCCCTCTACCGAGAGGAACGCTACCTGTCCTGAAAAGGAGACTTCATAAAAAGGACTACCGTCTTTTTAACCCTACCTCAGTCTCCAAATGGATACTAGAGAGATAAAATTTGCACAGATCAACTTGCACCACTGCAAAGCTGCCACAGTGAATGTTTGCCGTGACATAGCAGTGGGGCATACAAATGTAGCAATGATCCAGGAACCCTGGGTAAATAACTCTAAAATAATGGGCTTCGGTCTATATAGGAATAGAGTCTTTAGCGCTGGCAACGGTGGCAGGACCAGAGCGGCTATCTATGTGGCCCCTATCCTCGAAGCGATGCTCATGCGACAATTTTCGGATGAAGATACCACTGTGGTAAGAATCACTCGTGAAATCGCTTACGGTGGAGACTTTCTAGTGGGATCTTGTTACATGCCCGATACGGCCGAAACGCCGTACACTGAGCTTTTGACTAGAGCAATTGAATTCTCAAAAGAGAAAGGGGTCCCTATTGTTCTGGGCTGTGATGCGAATTCACATCATACGGTCTGGGGAAGTACGGACATCAATCGAAGAGGAACTCTCTTGCTCCAGTTCATAGCAGATACGAATCTTAGTATCATGAACAGAGGAAACATTCCGACGTTTGTGACTAGGAATCGAAGAGAAGTACTGGACCTCACTCTTGCATCGGAGGACTTAGCGGATCAAATCCATTCGTGGAAGGTCTCTCTGACGCCCAGCTTTTCAGATCACAGAACTATCAGGTTCAGCTTGAAAGGGTGGGTGACAAAGGTAGTGAGGTTCAGAAACCCCAGAAGGACAAACTGGGAGCAATATAGGATGTTTCTAAAGCAGCATGTGGAAAGAAGGCTTGAGGAGATCATGCCTAAATCCTCGGCTGAACTGAATGAGGCTGTGGAGGAAATCACGTGGCTGCTGACGAAAGCCTATGAATCCGCATGTCCGGAAACGAAGGCTGTTCGGAAAAGTGATGGCAAGCTCTGGAGCGCCGAGGTAGAAAGACTTAGACTCAGAGCTAGAAGAGCGTGGAATAAGGCCATGAGAACGGCCACGGATACGGACTGGGCCACGTATAAAGAGGCCCAGAAGGCTTTCAGAAAGACAGTTTTGCACAGAGCTAAAGAGGCTTGGAGGAGGTTCTGCGCAGAAATGGAATATGTTCCAGATTATGCCAGGATCCACAAAATTCTCGCTAAGGACTCTAAGCTACTGCCAAGCTCGTTACGGAGGCCTGATGGCAGCTTTACTGGTAGTGGTGAAGAAACGGCCAAGCACTTGCTAGAGGCTCACTTTCCTGGCTGTGGAGGCGATAAAGCCGAAGTTGAAACACCAGATATCTTCCCTCCAACGGAGGAGGACTGGGCCTTGACTAGGCGAATTGTCACTATGGAAAGACTAAGATGGGCTATAGGCAAGTTCAAACCGTTCAAGTCGGCGGGTGATGACGGCATCTTTCCGGCTCTTTTAAAAGAAAGTGGAGAGATACTGTTGAAACCGCTATGTGAGGTATTACGAAGCTCCTTAGCCCTTGGTCACATACCGACCAAATGGGAAAAGGTGAAAGTAACTTTCATCCCGAAACCGGGAAAACCATCTCACTGCACGGCTAAGGATTTCAGACCGATCAGCCTTTCGTCGTTTGTTATGAAGACTTTGGAAAGGCTGATAGATTTCTACATCAGGGATGAAATTCTGGCGGAGTTTCCGCTTCATTTCAAGCAACATGCGTACCAAGCAGGCAAGTCCACTGATTCAGCCCTGCATAAGCTGGTAGCGAAGGTGGAGCAATCACTGCTGGTGGGAGAAGTGGCCTTGGGATGTTTTATGGACATCGAAGGGGCCTTTGACAACACCAGTTTTGATGTCATTCGCCAAGCGTTGGTTGAGAGAGGAGCGGGAAGGGTGATAGTGAGATGGGTGAGCGCTATGCTCAGAGACAGAACCGTTGAATCACACGTGTGTGGTCATAAGACCAATCTCTGGGTAGCGAAAGGATGCCCTCAAGGAGGCATACTATCACCAATACTCTGGTGTCTTGTAGTAGACTCCCTCATCAAAAAGTTGAATGATGAGGGAATCTACGCTCAAGGGTACTCGGATGACCTGACGATTTTGATCAGGGGAAAGTTTGAGAGTACATTGGGAGACCGTGTGAGGGCTGCGTTGAAGATTGTGGAAAAGTGGTGCCACGAGAAGGGCCTGAGAGTGAATCCTAGAAAGACCGACCTGGTGCTCTTCAGCAGAAGACGCACTGGATCGGAACTTGTGGGTAGGATCAGGCTATTCGACGTCAACGTGGAACTCTCGCCCCAGGTTAAATACCTGGGAGTGACGCTTGATAGCAAACTTAACTGGATTGCTCACGTCAAGGACAAAACGCAGAAGGCTTTGACGGCTTTTTGGATCTGTAAGAACTCCTTCGGGAGGAATTGGGGTCTGCCGTCGAAGGCTATTCTGTGGCTCTATGAGGCCGTCATCAGACCCATGATATGTCATGGGTCGGTGGTGTGGTGGCCGAGACTAGACATAGAGAGAGCGCGGAAAGAGCTAGGGGAAATTCAAAGGCTAGTGTGCATTTGCATAACTGGAGCTATGAAGACCACAGCTACCGCGGCCATGGAGACACTGCTGAATGTACCACCGCTCGACCTGATAATTCAGGCTAGAGCCTTCGCCACGGCGGATCGGTTGGTGCAAAATGGCTTGTGGACTTCTAACTTCCGGGCAGGGCATGGGAAAATATGTGGCGTGGTAGAAAGCCCAGTTTTCGGCATGCCCAGAGACCGGATGACACCGGTGATTGACTTCACGAAGCGATTCGACGCTACCTTCTTAGGCAGAGCAGACTGGCTTAACGGCTGGCCTACTGGCCTATCAAGGGGAAGTAAAGTCAGATTCACTGACGGTTCGAAAACTCCAAATGGAACAGGAGCTGGAGTGTATGCCCCCGAAACGGGGCTAGGCAATTCCTTCCACCTGGGAGAGATCGCCAGCGTACCTCAGGCGGAGCTTTATGCGGCACTAATGGGAGCACATGAAACTCTGCCTATAGGGACGCAAGGCGAAGAGGTCCTTATATGTCTTGACAATATAGGAATGATCAAGGCACTCGTATCGCCCGTAGTCACCTCCAAGCTGGTGAAGGAATGTAAGGAATACCTGAACCTTCTTGGTCTGAGCAATCGGATCAATTTGGTCTGGGTACCAGGACATTCCGGCGTGGAGGGAAATGAGGAAGCAGATAAGCTGGCCAAAGAAGGCTCGGCGGCTCAGGCAAACGGGCCAGAACCGTACCTTCCGATTCCCCAGTCAGAGTGTAAAAGAGCACTGGAAGACTGGGTTAAGCGTAAACACGCAGAACGCTGGGAAGCGTATAACGGAGGCGTTCACACGAAATGCTTCTTCCCTAAGCCTAACAAAAAATGGGCCAAAGATTTGCTCAAAATGGATCGAAATCGCATTAGAAGAGTAGTAGGAGCGATTACGGGACATTGCGGGCTGAATCGGCACATGAATAAGTTGAGGCTTTCGGACACTCCGAGATGTTCCTGCGACCTAGAAGAAGAAACGGGTGCACACTTGATATGTGACTGCCCCAAATTTCTTCAACTAAGACGCAGGATGCTCGGAGACTACGAGGTGGTTCCTTCGGAAATTGCTGCAATAGGACCTGACATCTTAGACAGGTTCCTATCGGCAACAGGAAGGCTACCATGATTTACATGATGACCGGGAATGGAAACAAAGGATCAACAGATCTGTGTTTCGAGATCTTAAATGATCGTCCCAAACTGATAAATCTAAAAAAAAAAAATTCCGATAGTAGGCAACAAGTTAGGAGGTCAACAAGTGGAAAATGTTTTCTATTTGTGTAGGAATTGCAGTCGAAAACGAAAATGATTAAGTAAATGGTGGAACTTGTGAGTGAAACAAAAGAACTGTCACGTTAACAGAGACAAAGCGTTTCACGTTCGCAGCATCGAAGAACATGTGTAAATGTTCGAGCTGGATCTTACTTAAATATTTTTATAGAGAGCTTTCAAACTCAGTTTGGAGAGTCGTAAAAGAGTTTTTTCACTGGTTCATAGTTTACAGAGTTGGCCAACATATCATAAAGATGTTCGACGGTTAATCAATCATCTGTTATCGACAACGACAACAACAGTAACTAATGAGCTCAGCCTAATGCAGTCTTATAATGGAAAACTTATGTTAGAACGAATGAAGTAAAAGATTTTTCGTCAGTATCTTGAAAGTACTTCGATAAAAAGACGTAATAAATTCCATAATTACATTTCTGATATATGCTTGTCGGCTGCGACAGGCTAATGACTTAGCGAATAGTCTGATAGTACTACCCTCGTCATTTAAAAACGTCAATAAACTAATAAAAGACCAACAATCGTTTGCACTTGCTTTGAAGTGCTGTTTTCATTAATCTCATTTTCTTATCTTTTCTATTTACTGCAGAGCCAGAATGGTCAATTAGAAAATTGCCTAGAAACAAATGTTAGCAGAGAGTAGCAAACTTAACATTCTTGAATATTTAAATAATAATTCCAAAAGCCGCCTTCAAACGAACGCGATTAGTTGTTCATATTTATACCAAACACTGATAACCTAATGATCGGATTCGTGCGTAATGATTAATACGATATTTTATATGAATAACACAACAATTCAACATTAACTTCGTCTCAGATGTTTATCGATTTTGTTATTACAGTGAAGCAAAATAAATATTTATGAACAATCGTACCGTGCTACGTTTGATAAATGGGCTGTCCCGAGACTCCAGTCAACATTTTCAATATCTGACGAATGTTTTCCGCTCAATATATCGTTGTGCATCATTTTACAGCTAAAATGAATGAATTTTCATAACAACAATTTTCCCAGCTTAAACGCGAAAACAGGAATTTTCTTTGTTATATAATTTAAAAACTGTGTTTGTACACACACACAGTTTGTCTGGTCTCTTCATGTGGTTTCGAAATCACAATTAACTTGCACATTAGTATTTTAAAATGAATTTGTTTCACTCAGTTTACTTTCACTACGGGAAAAAGTTAGTTTAGACTCAAGTTAATTTTCTTGTTTTCAAACTGCACAACCGAGTACAACGAAAAGAAATACCAAAGTCTTTGAAGTTCACAAAATATTTGTTTGAACTGCGCAGCTGTACGTTTTATTTTTATTAGTTAGTAGCAATACGTGCAAATTCATTTATAGAAAAATATCACTATGATCACCGCTTGATCTCACTGAAACCGATTAATTTATTCACGTTTTGTTACGACATTATTTTAAAACCATATTATGGCATTAGGTGAAGACGCATACCTCGAACCAGATAGATTCGGTTGCATGTTTCGTTTTAGTCATAATAATCCTTCACAACGAACTGTCAAAAACTTGCCACATTTCGCCGATCGAATATAGGGTGAATGAAACATGAGACTGACACATCTATTTAGCATATGATTAGTATATTGATTTTTTTAGTGAGTAGGTAACTATTTCTGAAATGATACATCTTGTGCACTGAGCGAAATTTCCTACGTGTTATGCGTGTTATGCTATATGTTAAGGTAGTTATACAGTGGGCTCGAATATAATACGTGCGAGACGTATTTTGTTTTGCAAGAGATTTAAAAATATGAATTTTATTGAATTCACTTACACAACATACACCATATTAACAGTTGACAGTAGTTATTATACATTTTAGAAGTTATTGGTAACAAATATTTCAAATTAAAAATTGACTTCTTCTGGAATATTGAACCGGGGACGTCTGGATCATGAGCCAACGATCTTCCTAATGTTGAAGTACAGTAGTGTTGGTTGACATTTCCTATTATTGAAGCGAACTTTGAAAGCCATAAACGTGTGTGGCGTATAAGTTACTCAGGGCACGTTATAACGCAACGCACATAAAAAATGTTACGACATTTTTTTAACATAATTGAATTTAAGTTCATAAAGAATGAGGAATTAGTTACGACTTGATGGCAAGATAGTTGTGGACCTGGATCAATTATAAATAATTTCAACTTAAACAACTTTCTGAGATGATTACGAAATGAAACTAGGTACTTTTGAAAGGATTTTGTCGAGAATTTTTCTACTTTACAAAAATAATTTTTTGTCGTTTATCTTCTTCGTGTTACGAAATATCAATATGATTAGGACAAACATTCACTGTATATGCTGTATATGTTCAACATACGTGATAAGGGTTTAACTTCCGTCCCACTAGTAAGTTATTCACATCCCACGTACATCACCACAATACGTAACACATGAATATTCAAATGTGACAACCGAAATACGTAACTACTACTATTTTTCAAAATGTCTCACGTATAGAAAACATGTATCATATAGGTCAGTGAAGTATATTACACCTCTCCGAGAAATTTTACACATACCCGGAGTATTGTCTGAATTTACTTTTTCTGGGTCCGAGGCGAATACGAAAGCTTCAAAGTTTAATGGAGAATGTCGACGTCGACAAAAACCGAAGGCAAAGGCATCAAAATTTTTTATTCTATATCTGACGATTTCAACTTTACAAATTATTTAAATTGACTTTTCCGAAGTTCAAAACAAGTTGATTATAACTTACCTTGCGGGACTTGTCATTGCATTTTTGCATACTAATGATACTTATAAAATAAATAGTCTCAATTATATTTTCTCTTTTTCATCAAAACAGTCTCTACAGGCTATTTAATCCCATCCGGCTTCTTTGGTATTTAACTTTTTCTTCCAGAAAGTTGGCCGTACAGATGTGCGTGTCACATTTTAAAGTCAAAGACTCTTAAATGACAATTGAGTTACATTCTTTACTCCCGATTCATTTTACTTCAACTCAGTGACGAAGAAAAATTTTTGTTGCCTTTAATAAGAGTACTAGTACTCTTAATGACGCATGCTAAAAGGCTTTTTTAGCGAGTGGTAAGGCTAAAAACTGTTAGGATGTCACGTAGACCGCCATTTTATTAGATACGCGGGGACACACAAAACAGAATTCACCTACTATGTAATTGTCAAAGAGAACCCATCTTCTACGAAAATATATCAAACTCGCGTATCTGTATCTGCGAGACCTCCCCAAAGTTTACAGCCTTGAGGTTCCAGCACGAGCTGGAGTCAGCTTAATTTAGGATCAAGGTTTTGTGCATAGTGTGCTGAAAATGAGCGACAAACAAATCTTCTTTTATGCCTGCCACATGATGTGTTTTATTATAATCGACTTTCGGATTCGAGTGACAATTATTTGGTTGCATTAATAATTATCATCATTGGAATGATATCTCAAATGATAACATTTCGAAATCGAGGCGCCAAAAGTTGATTCTGTACTATTTCCACTAAGTGTCGCTGCCGTCTGAAATTCTCGACAAATTCGCCTCAATTCGCTTATGTCAGTCGAAAGCAAAACACACTGAATCATTCATTAATTTACAATTTTTGATGGTAATCGTACAGAAAAAAACGAATGTTTTGAATGTTATCTTCTAAACCGACAACTGTTATCTATGTCATATTATGATAGCTCCTTGAAGAACGATAAAAGATTTTAATCCACTACAGAATAGTCACAAATAATGGTTGACCTGTGAAGTTGAAACGAATCATTTTCTGTTTTCTGCAAAGCCATCCGGATCAACTTTAAGTCCACTAAATATGGACTTCGAGTATGTATCGTTGTACCAGCGTGACATGCATAACAAATGCTGTAACGGGAGGGCTTGGTGTGTAAAGGTGAGATCTACTGTTTGTGTTACGCTTGTTTTCAATGTTATTGAAAAGTGCTGCTTTCTTAATCCAATTAAGGACATTTGCGGAATTATCTGTGCGGCTATGACATGGTTTCTAATTTTCTTTGCCGGTATTCGAATTTGATAATTTAATTTATGGAATTGTCGATAACAGTTCTTCTTTTGTAGAATTTGTTGTAATGGCAGTAATATTACTACCCAGTCAATATCCAGTGTACAAAACAATCAACTCCGTCATCTTCAACATCTTATCATTTTTGGCTATATCGTCTCATCTGAGGACAATGTTCTCGGATCCAGTAAATTTGACAATACGATCGAACGAAATTCCTTATTATGACAAAATTGCCATGTTTTTTCAGGGAGCTGTGCCAAAGGGGAATGCGACGAAAGAAATGATCCAACAGTTGGGATTCAAAGAAGGACAAGTGTTTTTCAAATGTCCTAAATGTTGTAGCATAAAGCCGGAAAGGGCGCACCACTGCTCGGTGTGTCAGCGATGTATTAGGTAAATAATTATTTCGTCTTTCAGACTCGATTTTAGCTTAAATTGTTGCCTTGAATTAGTATGCAAAAGTGCTTTAGGATCCACTGAGAATTTGTCATTTTTTATTTACAGAAAAATGGATCATCATTGTCCGGTAAAAACCACACATTGAACTATTGAGGTATTACAGTGAAAATTTTAATAACTTCATTTTCAGTGGGTCAACAACTGTGTCGGGGAAAGTAACCAAAAGTATTTCGTATTATTTACAGTAAGGCAACCCATTTTTATTGTAAAGAAAATCTGTTAGTAATGTTCTAACCACAAACAGCTCTACATCGCTCTGATATCAATTCATGCCATGTTTCTCACCGTTAATCAATTCGCCCAGTGCATCAAACACGAATGGAAGGAGTGTTCAACGTTTTCACCACCGGCAACAGTCATTTTATTATTATTTCTGACATTCGAAGCGTTACTGTTTGCCGTTTTTACTTTAATTATGTTGGGCACACAAATGAATGCAATTTGGAACGATGAGACGGTATGTACAGATATTCCATGTGTAGTCAACTTATACCAAAAATATTGACTTTCTTTTGGTTTATGTATTGACAGGGTATAGAACAATTGAAAAAGGAGGAGGCCAGATGGGTTCGTAAATCGAAATGGAAAAGTATTCAGGCGGTCTTTGGACGTTTCTCAATTGGATGGTTTTCGCCATTCACAAAGCCGCTAATCAAATCAAAATTAGATAGAAATTTTTATTCGGTTTAACGAAAGTGCTACGCCTTCGTTGTATACTTAAAATCTAACATAGAGCATTGTCTCTTTTGTAGAATTTTAGTTTGTAAGACAAATCACAGATTTAATTTATTTTTCGTCATAAAATTTTGTTTATAAAACGACTATTGTTAAGTTACTTAATTACGAGTAAATTAGGTGGAACAGAACAAATAAAATCTTTAAATTGATGACGAAGTTTCTTTTAGAATGGACGACGATACAGTTTCGATTTCTGATTCCTTTTACAAACAGTGATGTAATCGTAATCTTGCCATTTTTTATATGATAAATCTATTACTTCATTTGTTTTCTTAACGTACACTCTGTTATAGAAGATCGCATTAACCGACGGCCATCATCGCTTATTTTCGTCATTATTTTTGACATTATAAGTAATTTCGTTTGCATTTTCCGTCCAATAAGTCTGCACTGAATGTCGAGCGGACGAAATGTTTATAAATAATTAAGAGTGACGGTCGGTTCTCATGATCGGATTTGTGAAACTTAAATACTAAAGCTACCATATCAGAACAGGTTCGAACTTTTCTAATTTTGTCCATGGTCCAACATTTTGAGAAAGAAGGATCGTCTGTAAAGGGTGAATTAAACAGTTTTTGCGGTTTGGAGTGAAGATTTTCCTCTCACAACCGACCCATCGAAATCTGTTGAGCAAGCCGAAAGTTATGGCATAACATTTGCCGGATGAATAATGTGTGAATTCGGGAGTTTCATATCTTTTTTATGTCACTTCGTCTTTCCTTTTTTTGTAAATTTTTTTCCATTTTTCTCGATATTTTTAATTGAAATCTAATTTTACAGAAGTTGTAATGTGCCAATAATATAGTTAAGTTATTCCACGAAATCAAAAATTTACTCGTTCCAGCGAGCCTTGTATTCGTCCGACCTCCATCCACCAATATCACAACGAGTATTCACATTAGTAAATCGTACATGGCAACAGCTTTTGTAGGTGCATGAATGGCAATCTTAAAGAAGAAAATGATTTTAGTATTTTCGCACTTAAAAATTTAAAAGTTTTGTATTTTTATTTGCAACACTTACTGCCGCAACGAACGTCTGCGCTTGGTCCACCATCTCCACTGCATCCACCTTGATCATTGCAATAAATATCGGCGCTCACAATGTTAATCAACAAGACGGCGACGAACACCATAAAAAATACTGAGCAACGATTCATTTTAAAATCTCAAATATCTTCTCGGTTTTCGGTTTTTGTATTCAATTTTTTCTGACATACAAGAATCAATTTTCGTGAATAATAAATTTGTTTTATTTGACCAATATGAAACACAACTGCTACACGATACACAAGTTGAAGTCTTTATATAGCAAATATTTTACCACGAGTAGGAGGCTGGATCTTGTTATTTGTTTACGTTTTTGTTTGCTTATTTTTTATATATATGCATTTTGGCACGTATACCATGGTTCTTCGGTGCTAATTTAGAACTAGGAACGATGCAGAGCCTATTTTTAGTGAAATTTAATTTCACGAAATTTAAATGTTATCAGTAGTAATTGATTCTCCTACACTTTAAATATGTTACTCAATATTCAGTGTGAAAGAAGGCGTATCGTCAACCAAATTATGTATTTGATTACTCTTAGATTTTAATTGCTGGTAAAAAAATTCATTTTTTTAAAAATAAATTCAAGTTTTCCATATCACGTTTTAAATTTACAGGAGATGTTGGTAAAATTTCGACATGAATTTGTTTCTGCTGGTCCACTCAAACAAACAAAAGTTCTCACACTTGTTTGTATGACGTATAAAGGCGTATGAAAGTCTAGTCTTTTGAAAGGGACCTGGTTGGTATCACTGAGGTAAATTTAAGTCAGCTGAAAAAAACAGCTAAAACAAATTTATGTCTAAATTTAACCGACGTCCTCTGTAACAGCAGCAGTTATAACGATAATTTAGACAGGCATTTCCTCCTCCTGTGCAAAAATAGGCCCTGAACTCCACCGTTCCATTCCGGGACAATATAACAATATAAAAAAGTGTTTTACATGAACTTAGTTGGTTTTTAATAAAAAACCTGTCTCAACACGCGCTGAATTGTTTAGATGATAAGTGAGAAGACATAACCCACAACACATCATATTATAAAAGAAATCGTTCTTAATGATTTAAACTCGTTCTTCTGGCAAAACCATTTCTCTTCAATAAAATACAGTAGGGGTATTCCTTTCATTTTATTTATACCTATTCTTAACTGAAGATGGAGACGTATACATTATACCCGCACAATCTATTGAAAATATAAAGATTAAAGGCAAGAAGTGTTCTCGCCGTTTTTGGCGTTTGAGGATGTTCTGTCTGTTCTTTTGAAAGAGAATCCTGATTTTTAAAGGAAGAATGAGAGGGCGTTATGGTTTCCTGTTAAGGAACTTCTTGCTTGTGCGTTTAACGGACACACGCCGCGAAGGCTGCGAGTATGTGTTGTCAAAGAACTGTTATGAGCTTTATAGACAATCTCATTGAGATTATGCTGACTTTTGTGAACACAACGTTTTTCATGCAAGCGTTTTGCGAAAATACGTATTTTTGTCCACTTTCAATTAAATAAATAGCGTGTTTTGGTATTCGGCCATTTTAGGTGAGAAAATGATCATTTTCTCACCCAATATGGCTGAACTCACAAAAAATATTATTTTCTCACCTAAAATGGCGCCTCTCAGCATGACACCAAATAGTACATTGAATGACAAGGGGCGAAAGTAAAAAAATTCAACCGTGTGCGAGAGTTGGAGCCCGCGCCGAAGGCAAGGGCTCTAATCGCACAGGTTGAATTTTTTTACTTTTGCCCCGAGTCGTTCATACTATTTTTTTTGATACCAACATTGAAAATTGATACGTATCGCAAACATCGCAACAAAAGATTGAAATAAAAAGGCATTTAGCCAGAAAATGCGGGGGCCCGGGGGGGCCCCCTGGTATATGAAAAATTTAATAATTTAGCCATCACAACAATAACACACACAAAAATTAAGATATAACTAACAAATCATTCAGTAACAAAAAGTATCAACTTTGTATGCTAATTTCAATAAGAACACTGGCGCACAGTGTTTTACAATTTTGATCAAAGTATTCTGCATAATATGAGCGGATTTTGTTGACAACTCGACTCATTTCTCTCATTTTCTGTGACGTCAGTCACTTTCGCTGTTCGTTCAGTTGCGTTCGCTCTTCGTTAAGTACTTTCTCCCCGTGGGATGCATTTTTTTACTTTCGCCCCTCATATGCGGGGCGAAAGTATCATTTTTCAATGTTGGTATCAAAAAAACGCCATTTTCAAAAACGTTTTCATGCTTCGGGGCCGAAAATGAGGGCAATTTTTCGAATTTTCTCGGGTTTCCGGCACTCTGCATGAAAACTCACATGTGCACCTGTTTGGGACGGTTGATTTAAGGCACTTTCGCTTGAAATTGCCTTAAATCAATCGTCCAAAACAGGTACACAAATGACTATTTTTTGATACCAACATTGAAAAATGATACTTTCGCCCCGTATATGAGGGGCGAAAGTAAAAAAATGCATCCCACGGGGAGAAAGTACTTAACGAAGAGCGAACGCAACTGAACGAACAGCGAAAGTGACTGACGTCACAGAAAATGAGAGAAATGAGTCGAGTTGTCAACAAAATCCGCTCATATTATGCAGAATACTTTGATCAAAATTGTAAAACACTGTGCGCCAGTGTTCTTATTGAAATTAGCATACAAAGTTGATACTTTTTGTTACTGAATGATTTGTTAGTTATATCTTAATTTTTGTGTGTGTTATTGTTGTGATGGCTAAATTATTAAATTTTTCATATACCAGGCGGCTGCCGCCCCCTGCACCCCCGCATTTTCTGGCTAAATGCCTTTTTCATTACACTAACTACGAAAATTGTAATTTTCGCTCCCCGAATGAGATGCGAAAGTTAAAAAATTCAACTCTCAGTAAGCCACGACATCACAAGAGGTGCGAAAGTACTTTCGCCCCCCAAACGAGGATGCGAAAGTAAATGACAGCAACAACAGAGGAGCGAAAGTACTTTCGGCTCTCAAACGAAGGTGCGAAAGTAAATGACAGCAACAACATGTGTTCCGTCTGGTGTCGTTGTGATCACTGTGTTTGTTGTGATAGAAAAGAACGTTGCCAATAATTTATTAATTTTTCTTTTACCAGGGGGCTGCCGCCCCCTGGACCCCCGCACATTTCAGCTTATTTCGGTAAATTTCATCAGTTGGAACGTGTTTAGGAAGCTCAAATTACAATTTTCGTAGTTAATGTAATGAAAAGTTGTATGGATCACATGGCACGACGTAAAGAAATTCAACCTGTGCGATTGCCGCCCTGGCCTTCGGCCACGGGCTGCAAACTTCGCACACGGTTGAATTTCTTTACTTTCGTCCCTTGTGATCCAAATAACCATTTATTTCAACATTTTGTTGCGATGTTTGCGATACGTATCAATTTTCAATGTTGGTATCAAAAAAAATAGTATGAACGACTCGGGGCAAAAGTAAAAAAATTCAACCTGTGCGATTAGAGCCCTTGCCTTCGGCGCGGACTCCAACTCTCGCACACGGTTGAATTTTTTTACTTTCGCCCCTTGTCATTCAATGTACTATTCATAGGGCAAAATAAGGATAAGGATCGCATCGCTAGCATGAAAAATTTGTTACCTTCAGTAAATGTAAGTTCGTCATCGAGGAGAAAGTGTTTTTCCGACAGTGAGAAATAAACTAATTTCCTACCCCAAGGACTCGGAAGGACTGGGTACTTATAAAGAAAAACAAAATTACCGTTTTTTCTAATAATGGAAACATAAGTTTACACTTTAGGTTATAGTGGACATCAGTGCATATTATACATGCCATGCCATAGCCATAATAATATGCCTTTTTAGACGAGACATATAGTTATTATTTATATGAAGCACATGGCTTTTGAAAGACACCATAGTTTATATAAAAATAAAAGAAACCGCGCGACAAAATATGATTGATTAAAACCACAATCGTTTTTTCATTGTTATCTTCACGAATAAATTTGTTCAAAAATTCGCATAAAAAAATCACAAATCCGATTTAAAAATAAACACAGAAATTATAGAGAAAAAAAAATGTGACAACAATTTTCATTGAATTCTTCACAGCATGCGTTGACTCAATTTAATTCAACACGTTAAAATACAATGAAAGTTTTCCCAATTTCCTTTTGCACCAAATTCGTTATAGCGTGCACAGTGAAAATAAAATTGTAAACTCTGTTGCTTTCTTTGCCGGTTTTTCCGAATTTTCATTTTATAACTTTCTTCGAAAATGTGCCGTCTACACCAATACACTGAAGAAAACAAAACGAAAAGATCGTTCGTCGCCGAAACACCGAAATATATTCTCAGATCTTCACAATCGGATTCCAGACATCTGGATGTTAAGACGTGAATACTAGTCGCTCAGTGCTACGACGTGATACTATTTATAGAAAATCAGAACTTATTTTCATTGGATTTTTCTTTTCTTAAGAAAAACTTGAACAAATCTATCGAATTGAAGTGAAATTATTTGGAAAAAGGTGAAATTTTTCGGTGGAAAAGGTGTGTTGTCGATCTCGACTGAAGAAAATTGAAAAAGTACTTTCGGTGATATCCGTGATGCAGTGATGATAAATTAGTTTCGACCATTTTGACTAAATAATTTTTGTGCGAACCACATCGCTGAGTAGTCAGCTCTACAAGATTATCCCGAAAAATGAGCACCGGTAAGCCCTTTAATTCGTATTAAGCCAATTGAATATATGAACGCAATTTTCAATTGAAAGTCTTGATGAAAATTGTGAAAAAAATATTTCTGAAGATTACGCAATAGAATGTCCGGGGGTTATAATTTTAGGAAAAAATGATCATTAAATAAATCGAGAGAAATGGTAGACGTAGAAATATTTCATTTTAGCATATTATTTCTATTTCGATCAGAAATGTTCTTTCTTTTTTTATTTATTTTGTTTATCTTCTAAACAATAGGCATGCGTACGCTAATAGTTTACTAAAATATAAAAACGTAATTTCTATTGGAATACAATTTATTTCGTCTTTGAGTTTTTATCCAATGGTTGAAGAGGACTTCTTAATTTCTTGAAGGCCTATGTCGTCTCCTTTATCGACAGGACCGATCTTAATAAACGAAGGGTTCCCAGGACCGACTTTTGATTCTGATAGTCACAGATAAGGTATGAGGATCGATAATCGCAATAGCGACTGGTCTGTGAAAAGTTAAATATTTAGATATAAGGATCGTTCTACTGAAACTTTGATAAAAATGCTGAAGTGAATAGGAAAACTTGAATAAAACGTGAATAAAAATCTGCGAAAAACGAAACTTCAAAGAAATTTTACAACGATAACAAACTGTAATTCGTCTGAGAAATATAATAAACTAAATTTATAACAGCCACTTGAGCACATCATTAATTCCAAAAGAAAAGTTTTTCATAAAGTGAAAATAGCACTTATTACACACTTTTGAAAATTGTGTCTTGAATTCAATAAACCAGAAGTGCAGACGACGGCGACGTTAATTTAGAATATTTTCTGGTCTTATAAAATTATTGTAGAAAGTGTAATTTATTTTTGTCGAAGTTCATCATTTACATTTGAGAGAAAAGGTCAAGTAAATGTTTGTGAACTGTATGGGGAATGTGAGGAAGCCAGAAAATATTAGATAGAAATTCTCGTAATTTTTTGAAAATAATTCTGTTGCATATGTATGTAATTGTAATCGACCAATGGTACAAAACTTTATTTTACCTGGAAAACATACTAATACCAGGGGTGGCGTTATTTAATATGCAAAACAAACACCAAAACAATATCGATGTTGAAGTTACATTAAAATATTGCCTTCAATCACCTTGCAATAAGTTTTTATGGGAAATTGTCCATTTTCCACAATATTCAAATGTACAAAATGCAAGTTTTCTCTCAATTAAATTCAATTTTTTCCTCAAAATTCAAATCGAAATGGCCTTACATTTTCGACAAATCTATTTCCGACCAATTATTTACTTTATTTTTAGACATTGCGACTACATTATTATTGTAAACATTTTAAACATTAAAAAAAAAACGTAACAGCACATGTGATTTTGTGGAAATGTTTCTTCAAAATATTGCCCGTCTGGTCGTTTCGTAATAAAGCTGTGGATAGATGTTATAACAAAAATATTACGAGCATGATGAGGAATTAAGCTTTCTTCGTTTAATTGCGGTTGGTTGAGTGAAACGTTCAGGTCAAGGTGAGATAAGTGTCACGACAAAATGTTTGATGATGAGGTGACGAAGTAATAAAGTGTTTTCATTAAATAAAATTTTTGCAAACATTTATGCACCCACTTGTTGTTTGGTTTTTGGCTCGTGAAAAAAAATTTAATCTTCCACTTTTTTGCGTTGAATTCCAATCGAATATAATTTGCTATTTTAATTTACAAGGATTCGTCTTCAATTTAAATTGATACGTTTGTGTTAAACATGATTTTTGACTGTGGAAATTCTTGACTATCGGAATTTGATGGAAGACTCAATACAATCAGAGGTCGTCTAGTGATTCAATCAGCGAAGGGATACTCCATTCAGTAAATCACAGGGAATCATCTAGTGTCGTTTTAAGTCAGACATTTACCAACAAAAGGTTTAGATGAATTTACTGATATTGCTAAGTGGTCATTCAAATATTTCGCACGCCAAAAAATACCACACACCCTTCCCTTTGCACGCAAAACTTTGTAGGAAAAAAATTGAGAATGTATGAAGCGCTCTTATTGCTCTGACACGCCTTCCCCCAAGACAGCGTGCGCACAATTTGAATGAATCCTGAAGTAAGATCCACTTAGCTAATTTTTTATAGCCAGTAAAAATGTGTATCAAGTAATTACACAGATCGACCATAATACGTGTGTCTACATGACAGCTCAAAAACCAATTTTCTGTTTTTCTTTTAATTTCTAAAAAGTCAGAGGGCTACGATATAAGGGACGATGTACGCCATCCTAACCTTTTTCACAACGCAGACGAAACTATAGTATTTTACATAACTAGTGATAAAAAGATGAAAAGTTTTCGTTTGAATTTTGTTGATCCGAGGCGAATCCAGCCGAGGTCAATAAACACATGAAAACGAGACTTTTCATTTTTATTCAGAGTTATGTAATAGAGTTTAACATGCTGAGGGCGTTGAAAGAATGGCTTGAAACATGAAAAGCACGGTTTTCGGCTCATGTAGCATGCAATAGTTATTTAAATTACAAGAGGCGCAAAACGGTTTTTAAAAATTCGAGGTGTATGAGTGAGCCTCGAGGGTATTGTAACATGAGAATGTGTGTTTGTGAACCGAGGTTTACCGAGGTTCACAATCGCATTCGAATGTTACAATATCCTCGAGGCTCACTCATACACCTCGAATTTTTAAAAACCTTTTTCGACTCGAGTCATTTAATGGCTTTTACATTCGCCTTTCATCGAAAATCACGAAAAACACCAAAAATTATTAATTTAAAAATATTGCAACAACACGAAAACGATTCTTGACAGCTTTCGTTTTTGAAGAGAAAGAAGTCTCTCAGTTTGCTATGTCTACTACAATATGAACAATTTGTATCATATACACGGCGCTTTCCAGTTTGTTAACTCTAGGTGAACAATTTCCAACATTTAAGCCCTAGAGATTACAAATTTGCCTATCTGTCAGCGGGGAACATTTTGACATTTTCTAAATATGAGAATTCGAATAAAAGTCTTATTTTCGATGAAAGACGAGTGTAAAATACTTTTTCTCACCTGAGCTGAAAGTTTGGGAGTCTCTGTTGTGAAAACCGTTGTTTTGACCTCGGAAAAAAGTAATATTTCAATTTTCAACTTTATCTGGTGAATTTAAAAAAAAAATCGCTTGGTGAACAAATAACTATTTCTTTAATGTCGTTATGGACCAAAAACCTTATTTTTAAAATTTAAAAAAAATCTAAGAAATTCCGGAATCAAGTATTTTTTAGAATTTTTTTAAATTAAAATTCCCCAAAAAAGCCCTGGTTGAAATATCCACACTTAAAGCGTCTTTTTGACATGGTATAGAGGGACCTTCTTCTTTTATCAGATACATATATAAAAGCTTTCCCTTTAAAAAGTTGAAAAAATCTTACGAAAGTGGATTTATGTTAATATGTTGTAATCGTTAAATGAATTATGATTCTTATTTAGTAGGTTTTCTGTAGAGACTATAACCCACCCTTCTTTCAGCACACATCTTCCACATGTTACACGAATTTTTGTTAGAATAACAGCGCCCTGTTCGCTCCTAACCACCCAAAAGTTGAGGTACAGTTAAGTTGATTGTAGAATCTTATGTGTCTCCCACATTTTTCAGTATTTGGGGGTATTGGTGTAGGCCCTACACTGTAGGGTAAAGCAATAAAGCGTGGCTGGACACTTTTATATTTTAATTTTTCTAACAGTTTCGCTTATAGAACAAAAACTCAAATGAGTCTAACCACTCTCTTTTTGGTAATTTCAGATTCCAGCAAATTATTCGAGGATGTCTTTCGATTCAATGAAGATTCAAGTTCAGTTGTTCGTCATGCACTCGGTGAATCCGCCGTGATTCTGGTAAAATTCAATTCACCTGAAAAGCTCAAGCCGATTGAATTTACTTGGTAAGTTTGGATTAATGTTTAGATTAAAGCGTGATGGATATAACTTTCGGATAAATTCGTTATGAGTCTATGCCAAATTAGTCTTTGGACCAACTAATAACTGCTCTACAGTCATCTATTATTGACACCGCCACGGCAGAGTAAAGCAAACCAGGCAGGAGCGCTTGTTTTGACTAGGGACTTGTTTTATCTAGTAGCCTCTGTGTTTTGCGAATAAAATTAATTCAATTTATGTCAATGTTCATTTTCATACAGTGTATTAGGTACCATATTTGACGTTTCAAAAATGAATCGCTCCTTCCGGTTTATTTAACTCTGCCATGACACCACCGATAAGTGTAAGCGATGAATTTCGGCTAATGATGTCTCGTATATCAAAATGAATAAGTTCGTTAAATGACGTAAAAGATTGTCTATCAAGATGTTGAAAACACTTAGATCAAAACTGGCAAGCAATCGATTCGATAATCATTATACCCTACCGTTCGTGAATGGTTAATTTATTATTTCCAATGGATTTACTCCACAAATGAAGCACTTAAGAAAAGTTTGATAACATCTGTGTGAATTTCAAACGTAAATTTATTCTAATTATAGATCGAATACTATACATATATGCAAGAAAAATCTAAAATTGGGTTAGTCGTTTGAAACTGTTTATTTTTTGGTATACACAAAATCCAAAAGCCACGAACGATAATTACTTTGTTTACTATAGTAAGGAAGACGTTCGACGTCAAATATTAAGTCTGAACTAGTTCGATTGCTTTGTATAGTTGTTAGCATTTTATAAATGTTACGGCTTATTAATGTTTTCGCCTGTAATGATGCAATCGTTTTTGCATAAGTGGGCCTTTGCGAACTAATACTTTTACGAAAATTGATCTTTTTATTTCTATTTTGGTACGATGAAAATAAATAAGGAGTCAAGTGAAAACTATGCAATTTCCTAAAATTATCGAATCGAATTGGAATTGTCATAGTTTGATGTGGATTTTCACAAACGCAAATAGATTTTCATTTCCACCGAGGGACTCTTTTCAAAAACAGCCTACCCAAATCGAACGCATTTTCCAGTAGAATTTTTTCATAATGTGCCAGTGACGGTATTTCGCATTTGATCGAAAAAGCTAAAGCCACTTAAAAAAAATCATCGAATCGAGAGGTGATCAAAAACCGAAAACATGCACAGGTGCACGAAGCGTACAGGGTCGGGTAGGATGTCATTAGTAAAGCAATAGCATCCACTTTTGGGGAAAATAGGGTCTTATGGGTGCTTGTGTTTCGGATTCATCTACGATGAGGACATACGAGCAGTTGAAGTTTTCAACCGAATAAAACTGAGCAAATGCACTTTTCATATACAATTTTCTCGATGTATACGAAACGTACAGGGCTCGTGTGGGGGATTTTAGAAAGGTAATTTCATGTTCTGTTATGGCAAATAGGGTCTTATGGGGGTTTGGAATAACTACAATGAAACCCCCATAAGACGTTTTTATAAAATTCTCAGTTTTTTCGGTTGAAAACTACAGTTGCTTGCGATCGTAGATGCACAAGAACAGTATTTTATTGCAATTGCCGTGTCCCGTAAGCAATCTGTATAAGTTGCACCACACTTTGATTGAACCAACCGTTTTGTTCAAAACTGGCGAAAACTATATAAAAACCACTTTTTAAGTAGCTATACCTTAATATTATATAAGAGGCGGGATGGTACGAAGTGACAATTTATTCCTACATGTTTGATGTACGTTCCTACATGTTAGCTGCTCTCCTTAAGTGTCGTACGTACAGATCTTACACAGTTATGTACTGTTGTGGGGTAATGCCAATTGTAATGCCAACAAACTCTCATAGTATTATTACGACATGTAATCGTACAACTAGACACACAATGTGTCAATGAAGCTTAATATGTTGATATGCTTCGCTTAAACCAAAACGTTGAGTTGAAGTTAAAACGAGCATTTACCATTGATTTTTCAAACTCATGCTTGTTCTCCTTGCATTAATAATTCCAGAGTATTTACGTATATCCACGCCTAAAAAAATCTTATTTTTCGTTACCCTGATGGTATTTTCCATTTTAACTAATCCGTTTGTATCGTTTATTGCATTTTTGAAATTAAAAAAAAAACCGTCAACGACATCGACAACCATATGGTCATTTTTGAGTAGATATCTGTGACATTATTAAATAAATTAATCAAGAGGGAACACTACCATCAGTCGTGTTTTCCTCCAAGTCACGCACGTTTTATTTTGTTTGCGATTCAAATTCGTACAGGAAAACATGAAATTAAATTTAATTCATGCGTTTGCGTATTCTTCTCTTTGTATGCTGACTCAAGAGCGATAAAAATAAAGTAGTAAAAGCGTATCTGTTGTAGCACAGTTATTTTAAGCTTTTTACGTATTCGAACAGACGTAGAAAATTTTCGGCCACTTTTCTCAGGAAAAGCTAAACAGTTCTCAGTTTGAGTGGAACGGTCGACGCATCGAGATGTTTTTTTAATTTAACGCGCTACTAGAACCAAAAACCTAATCCTCCTATTTGCAGTTCAAATAGAGCATCAAAACGGTTGTTATTCGATTTAAATTATTAGGTTTTTGTGCTGAAATATATTTATAAAATTATTGTGAGGGAATTCCATATGTGCAACAGAATAATTCGCTTTGTGAATGCTGGTGAATGATCATGAATGGTGTTTATTAAAAATAATTATTTGGAAAAGTTTTCATTTTCCATAAAATGAAAATATTGAGAAAGAAATGTGAAATGTGGACGATAAAAGTGTTAACGAAAAAAAAATGATCTGAAAAAACTTATTAGTTACATAATTTAGTGTGTGTGTGACTGTGTGCGAAACGAGAAAAAAGTGAAACATTTTCTCAACTTTTTCTATTTTCATAATAAATATTATTACGTCAAGTTTTCACTAAGTTTCGTTTATACTCAACTTATGTTTATATCGAAGACTATATAAAATTTAAATGCGATTTTAGTACATGTTTCGTGTTAAAACTATAATGCCGTTGAATTTTCACTTTTTCAGTTAGGAACTTTATGTCTTTGACCTCAATTATTTTCGAGCAAGGTTCTAGTTTGATGAACTGTATGCATTGAATGAATCACAATATTTTTTTTAAAACTTATTCGTTAAAAACCAATAAAATCTATACGATTGGGATGTTAATTTAATCATAATTGCTTAACCTATCACAGAAGTTAATCGTGCTCCCAATCGTGTCTGTTGCTATCTTTTTAAGGATTTTTACAGAGCAGATTGATACAACAGCTTTTACTTGATTACCTTTAACATAAATGTTAGACGATTCAAGATCACTAGATATTAATTTTGTCTATTCTTTGAAAAACTGATCTAAATTTTGGACTCCAAAAAGCCTTACTTAAGATTAATATTACATTAGATCTACTGGATTCAAATTGAAAACTTCATTTCTATTTCGGTCTAACGATTTCCTTTATTGTTTTCCAAACATCATAATATAAGAGAAGACAATATTTTGCAGGACGTTTAAAGTTCTATGAATAAAATAATTTCACCATATCGCTGTAATTAATGAGGTTTTAAACGAATGTAACATAATTACACCGATGAAGTACCTAAACATGTTTGTATTTTCACCGTATTGTGTTCTTGCATTAGGATTTCTTGCCAATTAATGCAAATTTTACTCGTACATGTTCCCCAATCAGTCATCAACTATATTTATCTTAAGACCTTAGCGAATAATTTTTCATTTGTCGCTTTTTTGTAGCGTCGAAATTCACATAATCATACTAAAATGAGAATAGAGTTGGCATACAAGTTTCTAAAAAGAGCATTTTATTCTTGATTGACTTCAATATTTCACATTTCGAAAAGAAAAGTTTGTGCCAACACTAAAGTGTGCAAAGTTCATTTATGATGGTCAGAGAGCATTCGTTCATGTATTGGGTGTTCACACGATGAATGCGAATCAAAATAGTTAGCAATAGATCGGATGACTCAGTGAAAACTATGAATGCACTAATTGTGTGGGTAGTTTGGTCGGTGAATGGTTTTCTCTTTGAACGAAATAGATTCTAACAATTCTCAAACTCAGACTTGAATCAGACATCGAAATTTCACTAAAAACTTCATTATATGTGGTGTGATTAACCTTATTTTCTCCACTCAAATGGCCATTCGAAAGTGATGCTTGATGACAGTTCCGTGTAGAAAATGTATATTTACCCCCTCTTGTTTTGACAGTGGAGAAAATATATTTTTTCGTCCCCAAAGTGTCACCTTTGTTTTTGTTTTGAAATATGGTGTAATAGAAAGATAATTTTGTTTCAGGGAGAAAAACGGTTAATCACACGTGAATCACATAATGAAAAAAGTGGTGTTCACCTCTGGAAGAAAGTAGGAAATTCCAACTCGGTTGATTCACGACCCTCGCTCCGATTGCACCGCAAAACTTCGATCTTGTTGGTATTTCATATTTTCTTCCCTCGGTAAACATATAACTATTTCTCGTTGACCATTAACTTCATTTTCCATTCGGTTGTTTATTGCTGATATAAAACATTATTTTTTGGCAATTCAAAACATAATTTTCTTTTAATGAATAATGCCATCGCTGTTCCATTCCTCGTTCATTCAGTTCGGGTGTTAGTTTCTTTACTATTCGATAATTAAGGAATACTGATGTCATATATATAAAAAATAATCTAAATTTAAAACTCACTGCGAACATCATCAATATACAAAAGAAAGCCATTTGAGATTTATAAACTTTTTCTTTTCGCTTTTAAGTTGACTCGGTATAAGTATTTTTAGTAAAAACCAAAGTGATTTATCTAATTGACGACTGTGTTTTGTCATAATACCGCCGGTTCATATTTTTGAATATTCTGTCACACCAAATTATAAAACAATTATAGTGTTGTAGCATCAGTGTATTCAGGCGTGAAAAACACAGAGAAAGAAAACATTTCAATGAAAATTTTCGGTAAAGAAGGCATTTCATTGTCTCAATGATAGAATCACAATGTTTATTCAATTTTTAAAAACATTTCACTTCATTTTGTAGAGAACCTTTCTGTAGGGAACAATAATGTTGATGAACGTGAAACAATCACAATTTCTGTTTAGATTTTTAGCTTAAGAATTTAGTTATAAGTACACACAGCCCTGTAGGTAGACATATAGTTAACTTAGTTATGATCGGCTGTGAGAATATTGAAAATTTAAAATAGCCCAAGAGTCAAATCAATTCTGTCCCAGAAACGCATATTTGTGTCTATCCTTTCAACCGTTAAAAGAAAAACATTTTAAGAAAAACGAAACCTAAATGTGAACATATTAAATGAATCGATAAATTGGAATAAAAATAAGAAAACAATGGGGCAACAGTGCTCTCAGTGCTGCAAATGTACAAATGGATTACCACATACTCATATCTCGTCATCTGGATCAGTCTATAGAAAAAGGTATAAAAATAAATGTAAAAACAATATTTGGAAAACATTAAAAATTTGTGTAATTCAATGCCACCAATTTACTCTACGTAAACATTCTACATTTTCCGGTTCATTTTCCGTTATTTTATTTTTTTTTGTTTTCCATGTTATTTGTTATTCGACCGATTAGCCGATTTCATTGATGTGAAAATTTATTTGAATTAATTTTTATTAATTAGCATATAGACTAAAGTTTGAACTAACAGTAAAGTATTTTTTTAAGCAAGTTTTATTACAAACAAATTAATTTTTGATTTTTAGTTTATGTTATTGACGGTATTTACAAAGAACAAAGGCTCAAAAAAAAAAATTTACTCACGGTATGAGTGGTTTTTTTTTTACAGTAAACGAAACTACACACACGGAATTTTGAAAACCGACACATTTTCTGTTTCTGAGTTTTACTTGAGTTTCTGATTTATCCATATAAAAACGCATGCAAAATTCACAAAAAAAAACAGGTAACCACGAAACAGAAAATGTGACGGTTTTCAAAATTATACGAGTGTTGATTAGAAACTCTTACTTCCCTATCACGTATTGCCAATCCACTATGCATATGTATTTATATATAGAGTTAAAGATTTTAAATATATATGAACTCTGACGACCATCTGTTTATACAAAAACATAACAATGTTGTAACAAAATCGAAAAATTATCTTTTTTATGAAAAGTTCGTGAACATGGGAAATCCTAAAATCCATGGGAAATCGGAAATTCTAAATGAATATGGTGGTACGAAAGATTTGCATTCAAATTCAAGATCATTCGGATGTGGACTGCTTAAAACTCTACTTTTCTGTTGAAAATTTCTGCTATTAACTACCGGTGGCTATTAACTATCATGGTAATCATCTAAGTGGCTTACTCCCGGCAAAGGGCACTTCAGGCACATCAAGATATGGGTTTCTCACTATTTTCATAAAAATATAATAATTATTATGCCACGCCACATACATGAAAAACCGTATATATACTTAATTTCGGCTACGTGAATTAATAAAATTCATGCCACGCTGAACTTTTTCTAATAAGTAATATTATCGAGGTTACGTATTGTCGTTTTTGGTTCATTATGTACCATAAGGAATCACCAAAACTTGAGTTTTTCTAATGTTTGGAAAAATATTACATAAATTGTTGTAGCACTGTTTTCCGTTAATTTTACTCCACAGTTTTAGACCTATGCTAAATGGCATTTTGAAAAAACGGTTCAAAATTAGGTTTGAAAAGGAGATGTCCACGGTAGCTCAATGGTTAGAGCATCAGGCCTGCAAGTTGAAGATTGTGGGTTCGGTCCCCACCTGTGAACCAAATTTTTCTTTTCAAATTTAATTTCATTCCAATACGGTTTACGATTTTGATAATTATTGTACCAGTTCTAGTTACTTAATTCACAAAATTCTAAGAATTCTTTTATTCTTCTTTTGTTATAATGGCAGACGATACCAGCCGTATTTGTAGAGTTAACTAACCATTACTCAAAAATAAATGGCATTGCCTTAAAATCTGTTATTTTTCTGTTTAATTTTTGTTTTTAAGTTGTTTTTGATTTAAAATCTTTTACTTCATTCTATTTAACAATTTTTCTTTTACTGTATAAGACCACATTAACCATATTTTTGTGATTGTTGTCGATAACAGATATTTCTGAAAGTTCTTGTAAGTCCCTCATAGGTTCTTATTTCCTTGTTACAGTCAATGGAGTATGGAGTAGCATCTTTTTTAATTGACATTATAGTTTTCATTATTTTATTAATGGTTTTTAGTCTTCGACTTAAACTAAGGGTATCGTCATCGATAATTTACGACTGTGTTATAGTCAATCGAAATCCGATGATGGAAGAAATCATTTATTACATTGATACATCGTTGTTCATTGGAATTAAATAGTATCATTGCAATTGAAACCCAAAATCAAATTCAATGTCAATGATGTGCTTCACTTCTTTCGTCCTTTAAGTATTTTTGTATCTTAAAAATCTAATCATCAAAATTCCATCTACTTACCATACTCTATTTTCGATATTGAAAATTCTTGAACGCTTACAATCATGTGCGACGGAAAACTGAAAAAAGAAACGCAAATGCGAACTGGTGAAATGAGAATAATAAATAAAACAGAAAATATTTAAATTGTCCTGTTGACATACTGATTTGTTTTCAAAGCTTTACGAGTTTGTTCAGCGATTGGACACGATATGCAAAAAAAAGTATATCTAAATATCAAACACACACTCTACATACAAAAACTATACTGGCACCGGTACAAAAAAAAAGAGAACCAACAATTTTTCACAGCATACACTTCTAGCGACGAAATGTGTACAGTTTTCTGTTTGCGTAGGTTGAAAATGTATGCATTTTCTATACTTATACTAATCGAATATATACGTTATGTCTGTAAGTTTAGTATTGTATACATTCTGTGTTTGTGTGTGTTAGGGAAATCCGTTAAATTTTCTTAACGATATATGTATAACAGTAGCATTAAATCGGAAGCAGTGGGTCAACCATTCAAGCAACATTCTAGAGGTTGTTGTTTCGAAAGAATTTATTGACATTAAAAGTAGTGATGTAAGAGCGCCACACACACTTTTTTAAGAATGTGTTTATTAATGGAATTCTTCCAAATTATACGAAAGAATATAGATTGAATGGGCTAATAGTAAAATTGGAGTTATTTATGGAAAGCATACTGATAATAAATTTCCAAATCGTTTGATTTATTGAAAAATAAAATTAAAAAGCAGTTCATAAATTAAAAGGTCTACGATAAATTTGGAGCCATTAATAAAAAATTTGATGAAATAGTTAATGAGGGACTATCACATTTAAATATATTCCCATGTTAAATTGGTATCGGTATAAAAATTTAGCAAGTAATTGAAGGCAATAAATATCTAATTCACTTTAACGATAGTCTCACTAGTATCATTAGTTCAACGTTTCAGGGATATCCTCAGTATACATTCTAAACAGAAACACTAATAGTTCGTACCGGGATTTACACAAATAAACAAATTTTTTGTTTTAAAATTGTCATAATTATACTTTCATGGCGCACACAAATTTCTTTCGTCCCTGAGCTTGTAACTCACTTTGAAAAGACTATAATTCGAACATAGCATGAAGCATATTTTTATGTGAATTTTTTCTTTCATTTATTTTCTGCGTGCCCGTATAAAAATAGATTTTTTTACGCATAAACGAATTAGTTTTGTTTTCGAAAGTTTAACAAAAACAGAAATACACTTTATGACAAATTCTGATTTTATTATGATCTAGCTCTAGTATTTGTTCTTAGTGTAAATGATAAGAAAACAAATTTTAATAATTCTGGGGCGTAGGGGATATTACACATTTTAATAAAACTATAAAAAAAATCTGTAACCAAAACACTGCCACTCGAACAATGGTAACACTGTACTCCTTACAGGACTTGCAACGATCGACCACTCGACAATCCCAAACATTTCCGCATCACCGAAACTAACAATTC